>NW_016803042.1:565126-590463 GCF_001698545.2 Rhinopithecus bieti
AAACACAAAACCAGAAAAGTATAAGTTTTATAGAAGTTTATATAACTTTTCATTTTTTATTTTTTTGAGATGGGGTCAAGACCTGGGGTCTGTCACCCACGCTGAAGCGCAGTGGTGTGTCTTGGCTCACTGCAGCCTTGACCTCAAGAGCTCAAGCAATTCTCCCACCTCAGCCTCCTGAGTAGCTGGGACTACAGGTGTGTGCCACCACACCAGGCTAATTTTTTTTTTTTTTTTTTTTTTTTGAGATGTAGTCTTAGTCTGTCACCAGGCTGGAGTGCAGTGGCATGATCTTGGCTCACTGCAATCTCCACCTCCTGGGTTCAAGCCATTCTCCTGCCTCATCCTCCCAAGTAGCTGGGATTACAGGCACACGCCAGCACACCCAGCTAATTTTTGTATTTTTAGTAGAGATGGGGTTTCACCACGTTGGGCAGGATGGTCTTGATCTCCTGACCTTGTGATCCACCTGCCTCAACCTCCCTCCCAAAGTGCTGGGATTATAGGTATGAGCTACCATGCCCAGCTGAAGTTTATATAACTTTAGGATATAAAAAGACTATGTAAACAGTCATAATGAAATACATAACCACGATTAAATATGTTTTTGACTCTTGCTGCTGTCAGTATGACAGACTAGATAGATACTCTGAGAAGAGTTTTACTATAATACAACTGGATCCTGGACAAAATTCAGCAAATAATTGTAATGCTTTACTTCTTAATATTAAAGTAAGAGAACTTTCCAAGGCCCCCAAACCCAATGAACAAACAAAACAACACACATACAATAAGCTGAAATTGTAATGGTGAATGAATGGAGCAAACAAAGCTCGGGTTGGACAGTCCTGGGACTAGGAGACAGTCCATGGGGCCTGGAGGACAAGGGTCTGAGACTTGGTCATTACGCCAAAACTTATGAAAGGAAGATGATGAAGTATCAACCAAATACGAGCTCACAATGAGAAGAGACTAATTACAGCAGAAAGCAAGTCTCCAGGAACTAGAATTTAGTAGAAACAACAGATTTGGAACCCTTGAAATGTCTTCAGCTACTGGCATTATTAGACACAAATTTGAAAATTACATAAGAAATGTTTGAAAACATAAAGTGGCAAACAACAAGAACTATCAGAAATGATCAGGCAGATTTGGAAGGAAAAAACTTTTGGAAATAATTAAAATTAAAAATGAACAAAACAGCAGATTTGCGACAACTGGAGAGTAAATGAACAAAACAGGAGATAGAGATGAATAAAATGCTATAGAGAGAGACACGGGGTAGAAAACAGGAAAGACATGGAAGATGGAATGAGGTGATGTTATATATATCTGAACTGAATTCCACAGGCAGAGAGTAAGAAAAAAGAAAAACGAGTAACAGAAATAGCATAACTTTTCTAAGAGTCCATTTCTGAATTATATAATGGAGAAAATACAACCTTCCTCACAGGGGAATTGAGAAACCATAAGCAACAGTATACACAACACACTTCAAACAATGCCTGGCACTGGTACATCATAAATGGTAACTGCTATTGTTTTTATTTCTGCTCCTCTCCCCTTCATTTCAACTTGCTTCATTTTTCTATTTCTTATGTCAATAGCACACTGCCATTTATCCAGTCACCCAAATCTTAACATTAAAGTCATTCCTGACTACTTACTCCCTGTCTTTCTCAGCTCTTTCTTCATTGAACCAATTCCCTTTAAAGTGTGATCAAATCTCAGCATCTTACCATGGCATCTCTAGCTCTCAATGACCTGATTCTTACCTACACCATTCCAGCCTCAGTTTTCTGCCAGTCTTGCAGTGCTTACTCCAATATCAAGCAGCTTGTGTCCTCCAATACATAACATGTGTATCTTCAGGGTGAAGCATGGTTCTTTAGATTATCAGGAAGCACCATCCTTTAGGCTGCCATGCCACCAAGGGAAACATTTGGGATCACAGCAATAGGTCTGGGTGCCTACCCTTATCTCAAACAACAGTAGAATTCACTCCATGTCATGCCCCACTTTCCTGTTTATCTCATATCCCAGGAAAACGCCCAGCTCTCTGGTTATTTTCTCAGCCTCATCCCCAAACATATTGCTCTGTACATAATTTTTTTTTGAGACGGAGTCTTACTCTGTACCCCAGGCTGGAGTGCAGTGGCGCAATCTCGGCTCATTGCAACCTCCGCCTCCCAGGTTCAAGCGATTCTCCTGCCTCAGCCTCCCGAGTAGCTGGAATTATAGGCGTGCATCACCATGCCCAGCTAATTTTGTATTTTTAGTAGAGACGGGATTTCTCCATGTTGGTCAGGCTGGTCTCGAACTCCCAACCTCAGGAGATCCGCCCGTCTGAGCCTCCCAAAGTGCTGGGATTATAAGGGTGAGCCACCACACCCAACCTCTGTACATAATTTAATCTAGTTCAGTCCCCATCTCCCACTTTCCCCTCCATTGGGCCCTCTGGACCTTTTACTCTAGAATCAAACTCTTCCATATCCTCAGGCTCTTTTCTCTGGTGGAGGCTTTTTTTTTTTTTTCCACTTCACCTTCTGTCACCTCTGAGACCTCAGGGCTGAGAAATGAGGCATGTATTCCCTGACTCTTCTTGCCTTCATAAACCCCTGGCAGCTCTGAGGCCCATCATCGTCCGGCTCTACCCATCTCCCCTCCTGAGTTAACATCTCCTCATCATCTGCCCCACACCCACTCACTCAGGAATTTCTCACTAACAGATCATAGTTCTCTGCTCTACCACAATGTATGTGGACTTCAACATTCACATGACAAGCCCAGCTCTGCTGCCTTATATCTCTGCTGCCAGTGCCGTGCAGTCTACCTTCTCTGTCCAATCTCATGGTCACCCCCGGGACTGTGTCACCACCAGAGGGTGAACCATATCTGGCATGCCAGGTTCACATATCCCATTTTTTTCACCAACATCTCTCTTATTTCTAATTCATTGGCCCCAAGATGTCCGCTACCATACATCTCTGAACTTACCGAAATTATTCTGTCCACTGACCCCACCACTTTCTCATTAACCATCAGCCTGTTTCCCAGCTTTCCTGCTCTTTTTATCCAATTGAGACTTCTCTTATTCATTAGTAACTCTCTGATGCAAATACTTCCCTTCTCTTCCAGTGTTCTTCTCGTTATGCTTACTCTAGATAAATCCTGCTATCTGCCTTCGCTGGCCTGAGTTGCTGTATCTTGTTAGAGAAAAATCACTGCCATTAAGCTGACTAGTGTCCCTTTAAATTTATAACTGTAAATTTCTAACAGGTGCCCAAGTCCAACTTTGTTTCTCTACTAGGCTCACCTTTCTCTGCCCAGAGAAAATTTTCACACTTAGTCCTCTTTCTTGAATCTCCCCATCTCTTCCTCCTTCCCCTTCACTTTCAACTGATGACTCTACTTCATTCTTCAGTGAACATACAGACATTGCACCTAAATGGAGTCAGGTGCGGTGGCTCATGCCTGTAATCCCAGCACTTTGGGAGGCCGAGGTGGGCAGATCATGAAGTCAGGAGTTCGAGACCAGCCTGGCCAACATGGTGAAACCTCGTCTGTACTAAAGATACAAAAAATTAGCTAGACATGGTGGTGCATGCCCGTAATCCCAGCTACTTGGGAGGCTGAGGCAGGAGAATCACTTGAACCCGGGAGGCGGAGGTTGCAGTGAGCCGAGATCACACCATTGCAGTCCAACTTGGGCAATAGGGTGAGACTCTGTCTCAAAAAAAAAAAAAAAAAAAGGTATTTAGCTGGGCGTGGTGGCTCACGCCTGTAACCCAGCACTTTGGGAGGCCGAGGTAGGCGGATCACCTGAGGTTGGAAGTTCAAGACCAGCATGACCAACATGGAGAAACCCCATCCCTACTAAAAATACAAAAATTAGCCAGGTGTGGTGGCGCATGCCTGTAATCCTAGCTACTAGGGAGGCTGAGGCAGGAGAATTGCTTGAACCCGGGAGGCGGAGGTTGCAGTGAACCGAGATCACGTCATTGCACTCCAGCCTGGGCAGCAAGAGTGAAACTCTGTCTCAGAAAATAAAGAAAAAAAAAGGGGGGGTTGAGAAAGAGCCGATAATCAATAGAGACAGGGAGAAACTTCAGACAGTGAAAGTCTATATGCAAAGATCTTAAAGCATCATCTTAAATAACAACCCCTCAGATAGGTCTCTTTTTCTAACCAAAATTGGTTCCAAATCTTCCTCTGTTACTAATACTGTCCATTTTTAACTTCTCAATTGTTTTATTTCATCTATAGTAATTTGAAATTCTTATTTGTCTGTCTTCTCCATTACAATGTAAGCTCTGTAAAGCCAGGGAACCTTTTGTCTAACGTTTTTTCTCCGGGGCTCAGCACAGTTCTCTGCACATAGTTGGCACCAAAATAAATTTATTAAGTGATTTATTGAAAGTCATTTTTTTGTATGTCCAAAGTTGATGACTTTATATCACTTACATAGTTACTAGCAACCTTAATGATCAAGAAATCTCACTTACATATCCACATGCTCGACAATGATGCCTCCTTCGTGTCAGTGCATTGAAAGGCTCTTTACATTTCATACACATTGTCACTTCATTATCTCGGATCCATCTTGGGGCTCTTTTCCCTAGCTCAGCAGTCTAAAAAGGGAAGAAAGATTCAATTTTAATAGAAAAAAACTATAATTCCCTTTTATTATTATTTTTTGAAAGAACTTTAACTATATTGCTCAAACCATGTTCTGAAACTCAAGAACAAGGCTGGGTGCAGCGGCTCACGCCTATAATCCCAGCACTCTGGGAGGCTGAGGTGGGCAGATCACCTGAAGTCAGTAGTTCGAGACCAGTCTGGCCAACGTGGTGAAACCCTGTCTCTACCAAAAACACAAAAATTAGCTGGGCATGGTGGCATGCACCTATAATCCCAGCTACTCCGGAGGCTGAGGCAGGAAAATTGCTTGAACCCGGGAGGCAGAGGTTGCAGTGAGCCAAGATTGCGCCACTGCACTCTAGCCTGGGCGACAGAGCAAGACTCTGTTTCAAAAAAATAAAAATAAAAATAAGAAAAATTCAAAGAAGTTCAAGTAGAATGAAAAGTCACTCACTATTGTGTTCATCTAAGAAAGAATGAGATTCTGTCTAACCAGCCAGTTCTGACATTGTAAAGGGAAAAGGTTGGAGAACAAAATGATTAGACAGATCTTCTGCACCTGCAAAGATATGAAAGAACTTGAAGTTAAGAATTTAATTCAACTCACAGAAACCTCTGAGTGAATGTCATTATCCTTCGCAATTGCATTTCTGAAGGTTTCATGCCTTTGATGAAAAGCATCGATGGTTTCTTGAAGGGCCTAAAGTATAAGTAAAATTCAAAGCACACATTAAAGTTTCTCATATAAACCAACGAATATACTTTATCAAACAAATATCTATGATAGGAATCATTTTGAAAATTAAGTGAACCTGTTCTGATGACTGTATATTAAAACACACACAACAATATATGCACATTTGTATACACAAAGATGTTACTAAAAAACAAAAGTGAAAATAAGCTGGGCGCGGTGGCTCACACCTGTAATCCCAGCACTTTGGGAGACTGAAGCAGGTAGATCGCTTGAGCTCAGGAGTTTGAGACCAACCTGGGCAACATGGCGAAACCTCATCTCTACAAAATACAAAAAAAATTAACCAGGCATGGTGGTGCATGCCTATAGTACAGCTACTCGAGAGGCTGAGATGCAAGAATTGCTTGAGCCCAGGCACAGGCTGCAGTGAGACATAACGCACCACTGCACTCCACACTGGGTGAGAGTGAGATTCTGTCTCAAAAAAAAGAAAGAAAAGGAAATAGAAATGAGGCGTACCTTGATCCATTCTTCTTTGTCTTGCGCAGAACTAAAACAAAACAAAATTAAAGTGAATGTAAAGAACATTAATGATTCACTGCCGGTGAATAAAACTATGTTTTCATGTTGTCCCAACTTTCTGGAAAATTCAGGGATGTTATGGAAGGAATTATAACAAAAATTAATCTCTGGCAATTAAACAAATAAAAATCTTAAAAACAGGTTCAGACTATTCACTGACTTTGGTACACATAAAAGTTGATGGGGTTAGTTAGGTTTAGCTTCCATTAATATACTGTCCAGACATGAAGTCTAATTACCATCACCCGGTTAGATATATCAGGTGACTGTATATATAGCATTACACTGAATATACAACAGCTAATCTTCCAGTTTTCTAAAACACATGAAGGCTACTAAAGGCTACTAATCACAACCCATCTTAGAAGAGATAGTAATTATCTTTGAGAATCTAAAATATCTCCGTAAAGCCTTAGGGAGCTATTTAACATTTCCTTTGATAAACAATTTAATTTTATTTTCCAGTTCTTAGAAGGCTTTAGGCAATACCAAACCTAACACCTTTTAGATAAAGAAAAGCATATAAAATTTTAAATGCCTGTAGGAAGGAGGTGTTACAGATTAAGAGACCCCAGTGTTTAGTAATTATCCTTAGAAAACAAATTTCCTTGACTGTAGTCAGGTTCCCTTTTTCCTATAAGGCAAACGTTATTTCCTCTTTCTTGCAGGTAGCTTATGTTGCTGGCTGCTGTCACATACCGCATTTGAAAAATCCTCTTTAGTGGAGTCTGAACTGGGAAAGATCTCCAAATTGAAAAATTCTGAAGAGGATGAAAGAGTGTGCTCTATCTGTTTGTATGTGCTTGGTAGAGGGGCTCAGTTTGAATTCCAGCCTGAAGGTCACCTGCCTGCCCATAGGTATGACATATGCATGAGGCTAGCTGAAGGATTGTTTCTGTGTCACAATCTATCTTTCCAGCAAATTGATGATTGAACACCATGATGTGCCAGGAATGCTGCTGGAATCTGTGTCCACCAAGTGGAAGCTTCTGCTCATTGTTCACCTGGGGGCTTCAATCTTGCTTCTCAAAATTAAAAAAAAAAATTAAAAATTAAAAAACTCTCCCTATTGCTCTGCCTTGCCACCACAGCTCTGTTGCCCTGGAAGCACAGTTATTTGCTAGCTGCTTTTAGCCTTTCAAATGCAGAGAAACCCAACAAGTCTTTATAGCTTTTCATTTTAGTTTTAGTTATAGTAGATTGTTTTCCCCTTTCTATTTTATTTCCACTTAGCAATAGAAAACCATAATGGTATTCTGTATATAAAACAGAATCCTTTTATCTTTTGAAAGTAGAAGAAGAAGCATAAAAGTACTTCAGTCTTGAGGCTGACTCACACCTTAGCAAGAAAAGTGGGGTCCTTTTTTCCCAGTTAGCTTCAGAATCAAATACTCTTTCAGTATCTCCAAATATATACCCAAGTTTTGATTCCAAATAATTCCTATGGCACTCTGACTTTCTTGGAACTTCAGTGTTTCTCCCATTCTTAACAGAGCACGATAGGCTGGGTGCGGTGGCTTAGGCCTGTAATCCCAGCACTTTGGGAGGCTGAGGTGGGCGGATCACCTGAGGTCAGGAGTTTGAGACCAGCCTGGCCATGGTGAAACTCCGTCTCCACTAAAAATAAAAAATTAGCTGGGTGTGGCGGCATGTGCCCATAATCCTGGCTACTCTGGGAGGCTGAGGCAGAAGAATTGCTTGAACCTGGGAGGAGGAAGTTGCAGTGAGCTAAGATTGTACCATTGCACTGCAAACTGGGTGACAAAAGTAAAACTCAGCCTCAAAAAAAAAAAAAAAAAAAGCATGATAGATCATACGGAAAGTAATCACTTAATTCAGATGTTCAATATCACCATATAAGCACAAATATAACTAGAGCAATGAGATTAGGTAAATAAAAATTTTTTGACAGAATAACCATGTTTCCAACAAGAAATGGAAGGTATCCAGTACTGTGTGTTGGAATGTTATAAAGTGATGACTGCCTGTACTTAAGAAAATTCCTCACCAATTAGCCCCATCTTGATGAGAAAATAGCCCAACTGGCTAAAGGAGGACTGAAAGTATGCATTCAGGCAAACTAAGAAACTTTAGAAATATCTCCCCTGTAGTTAGACACATCTCTTGGATTTGCAGATTGGAAGTGTGCTGAAATTTCAGAGTCAGCAATGCCTTCATTCTTTCTGCAATGAAAACTATGATAATCAGAACTATTGATGAGGCTGGGTGCAGTGGCCGATGCCTATAATTCCAGTACTTTGGAAGGCCAAGGCGAGTGGACCACCTGAGGTCAGTTCGAGACTAGCCTGGCCAAAATGGCGAAACCCCATCTATACTAAAAATACAGAAGTTAGTCGGGCTTGGTGGCAGGCACCTATAGTCCCAGCTACTTGGGAGGCTGAGGCATGAGAATCACTTGAACCCAGGGTATGGAGGTTGCAGTGAGCCAAGATCATGCCGCTGCACTCTAGCCTGGGCAACAGAGTGAGACTTTGTCTCCAAAAAAAAAAAGAACTATTGATAGTGTTCCCTGTTGCCAGGGCCATTAGGGCTATTAGCTCAGCAAATCAACCAGAGTGAGGACTCAGTCAAGAGCCTTCAGCAGAGCACCATATATTCTGCCCTTGGGTTTGAGGAGCTAGGGCCCAAACCTACTATGAGGTAGGGAAACAATGACACTCAAAGGCAAGTTTCAAATGCAGGTGCTCCCTAAGGAAAAGGAAGTTCAGTATATATTCTCTGTGGAAAATCAAAGAATGGGCTGTTTCTTCAAACTTTCCCAGCCTGCCCACATTCCAAAACTGTAAATTCACCAATTCTTGGACTCCCTGGGCACAGATTCCTGTTAAAATGATTTATTCTCTTTTTAAAATCTAAAATTTCAGCTTTTAAGCAGTTACTAAGTACGAATATTCAGGGTATATTCACCTGAGCAGCCAGAAGCATAAGCTAATGGTGGAAAGGACCAGAAGAATATTCTGAGTCTCCATGGATTCTGGGATATTGACACCACTAGAGCTAGGATTAGTTCTTCACCCTCTGCTCTGTGACCCCCTGAAGCATTTAAATTTTTACCAGGCCATGCATTAGAACAATAAATGGATGACTTCTTCTTCTTATTACTTTTTGAGACAGAGTCTCACTCTGTTGCCCAGGCTGGAGTGCAGTAATGGGATCATGCCTGGCTAATTTTTGTAGTTTTAGCAAAGATGGGGCTTTGCCATGTTGGCCAGGCTGGTCTAGAACTCCTGATCTCAAGTGATCCTCCCACCTCAGCCTCCCAAAGTGTTGGGATTACAGGCGTGAGCCACTGAGCCCAGCTTGGATGACTGTTTTCTAAAGCAGGTATTTCAAAACCTGACAGCACTCTGTATTCCAGGGGTTCATGCATGAGGTAGCTCTGATCAACTGCAGTGGTTCTCATGGACTTTTATCCTTTAAAATGGTTACGGGCTGGGTGCAGTGGCTCACGCCTGTAATCCCAGCATTATGAGAGGCTGAGGCGGGCGGATCACCTGAGGTCAGGAGTTCGAGACCAGCCTGGTCAACATGGTGAAACCCTCTTTCCATTAAAAATACAAAAATTAACTCGGGAGGCTGAGGTATGAGAATGGTGTGAACCCGGGAGGTGGAGCTTGCAGTGAGCCGAGATCAGGCCACTGCACTCCAGCCTGGGAGACAGAGCGAGACTCCGTCTCAAAAAAAAAAAAAAAAAAAATTTGCCAGGCGTGGTGGCAGGTGCCTGTAATCCCAGCTACTCAGGAGACTGAGCCAGGAAAATCACTTGAACCTCAGAGGCGGAGGTTGCAGTGAGCTGAGATCGTGCCACTGCACTCCAGTTTGGGCAACAAGAGTGAAATTCTGTCTCAAAAAAAAAAAGTAAGAAAAAAAATGGTTATGAGGCTAGGGAATGTTAGCCAGAACTCCAAACCTTTCTCTCCCAATAAAAATATAACAAGAGCCATACCTTCTAGAAGTCCTGGTTGTCAGAGGCCACCTGAGTCCCTAATGGCTCCCTTCATGTATTCTGCAACTATGGTGGGAGAAATTTTACCCTTACCACCCTGCCTCTTATGAACATTTCTTTCCATTCAAGTGCCCCTAAGGCCCTAAAATGTAGAGTATCTGAAAGACTCAGAGATTAGCATGGAATAACAAGCATCAATAAATATTTGTGGACCAAAAGGAGGGGTGGAAGGATTAGGAGAGAACCTTTTCCTGTAAGTCAAGGTACTGGCTTGATGGCAATAATTTCATCCTCTGAGTACCCTGTATTTCTGAAGAGTTAATCAATTTACTGAATGCTTACTGTCTACAAACCACTGTCTTAGGCACTATGGAGGAATTGAGAGAGAGGAGACGTGACTCCTGCTTTTTATATCCAACCAGAGTCCCAGAGATCTGCAGTATTCACTTGGGGAAAACCCTCAGAGCCATTCTGTTCTAACGATTTATTCTGATGCTTGCTTTTGGAAAGCAGTGTGATAGAAATGGTTCCCTTACCTGGCCTGCAGTTCCAGTGTTCTCTCTTTCCCAGATACCTGGAAAGTATGTGGATATTCTTCATTTTGAGTCTCTACAATTTTCATTCCATCAATGCCAACCCTGGTTCGAACTGTGAATTTAGAGCCTACCAAGCTGAATCTGGGCACACAGTACAGCAACATGTTGTTGAACTGCAAGGAAGGAGAACATATATCAGTAAAGAAAATAAATAGGGGAAACTGATCAGTGATTTTTTTTTTTTTTTGAGACGGAGTCTTGCTCTGTTGCCCAGGCTGGAGTGCAGTGGTGCAATCTTGGCTCACTGCTAGCTCTGCCTCCTGGGTTCACGCCATTCTCCTGCCTCAGCCTCCCGAGTAGCTGGGACTACAGGCGCCTGCCACCACGCCTGGCTACTTTTTTTGTATTTTTAGTAGAGATGGGGTTTCACCATGTTAGCTGGGATGGTCTGGATCTCCTGACCTCGTGATCCGCCCGCCTCAGTCTCCCAAAGTGCTGGGATTACAGGTGTGAGCCACCGTGCCCAGTCGGAAACTGATCAATTTTAAAGGCAGCCCTAGACAAAAATTCTAAGTAATTTCTCTAGGAGACCAGTATTTCCTTTTTTTTTTTTTTTTCTTTTTTTTTTTTTTTTAGTAGAGATGGGGTTTCGCCGTGTTGCTAGGATGTCTCGATCTCCTGACCTCGTGATCCGCCCGTTCTCGGCTCCAAGTGCTGGGATTAAGGCTTGAGCCCGCGCCGGCCGAACCCAGTCTTCTGCACATTGAGGTTTATGCTTGTATAAAAAATCATATTCTCACACTTTGAAAAATATATTTCCCATTCATGACTCATACATATTTTATTGATATTCATTTAAATCAATAATTTTGTACTACTGTACTAAGCAAATTAGTTCAATAAATTCACAACAAATTACTAAGGACCTTTGATACACCAGGAGCTTAATTTCTTAACCTTTTAAGTTCTTAAACACAAGAATTTCTCATTGATGTATCTTAGAGGGCAAATCTAAATCTAGGTGTTAGAAGAAGAGAGTAATATTTAGCAATTATTATTACATTTGAGATAGGGTCTCACACTGTCACCCAGGCTGCAGTACAGTGGTGCAATCATAACTCACTGCAGTCTTTAACTTCTGGGTTCAAGCCATCCTTCTGCCTCAGCCTTCTGAGCAGGCAGGACTATAGAAACACACCACCATGCCCAGTTAGTTTTTCTTAGTAGAGATGAGGTCTTGCTATGTTGCCCAGGCTGGTCTTGAACTCCTGAACTCAAGCAATCCTCCTGCCTTGGCCTCCCAAAGTGTTAGGATTACAGGCCTGAGCTACCACGCCTGGCCTCAATTAAAAATTGTTTTTGTAGACACAGGGCCTACCTATGTTGCCCAGGCTGGTCTTTAACTCCTGGCCTCAAATGATACTCCCACCTCTGCCTCTGGAAGTGCTGGGATTATAGTGTGAGACATAGCACCTAGTCAGTAATTTTTTTTTTTTTTAACTGGACTGTTGAATGTTAAGCTTTTAAAAAGTAGCCTATTTATTAGTTCGAATCTCATTAGAACATGTGGGGTTTGGACATTAAACCCTACATAAAAAGCAAGCCACAGGGCCAAGGTCTCTGTGATCCCACAGTGCTCTTGAATAGTATTATGAATCCTTAATTCTTGCTTAAAAATTTACCACATAGGGGCCAGGCACGGTGGCTCACATCTGTAATCCCAATACTTTGGAAGGCTGAGGGGGGGTGGATCACCTGAGGTTAGGAGTTCGAGACCAGAATGGCTAACATGGTGAAACCCTGTTTCTACTAAAAATACAAAAAACTAGCTGGGCACAGTGGCGTGTACCCATAATCCCAGCTACTCGGGAGGTTGAGGCAGGAGAATCACTTGAACCCAAGGAGGCTGAGGTTGCAGTGAGCTCAGATCATGCCATTGCACTCTAGCTTGGGCAACAAGAGCGAAACTCCGTCTCAAAAAAAAAAAAAAAAAAAGAATTTACCACATATGAATTTTCTGAAAAGCCATCAGTTTTATTAGAGGTCTTTAAAGGCAGAGCCTTATTCTTTACAAGATGTACCTTTAAAACTGAAGACTATCCCTGTCTCTACAAAAAATACAAAAATTAGTCAGGTGTGGTAGCATGTACATCTAGTCCCAGCTACTCAGGAGGCTAAGGTGGGATCCCTTGAACCAGGGAGGTAGAGGTTTCAGGGAACTGAGATCACGCCACTGTACTCCTGCTTGGGTGATAGAGTGAGATTCCATTCAAAAAAGGAAAAAAAAAAAAAAGCACGGGCTATTAATTGCATGAAAAATGGTATGTTAGACGGCTGACACGATAGAAATTCACTTTCAAAGACTTTATGAAATCATTTAGTTCACTTTTGACTATGTTAAAACATGCAAAGAAATACAACCCTAAATATTTGTGTTAATTTGAGGGCAGATTCCTGAGAGAAGGTCTATACTCATCTTCTTCATATTTATTACTTCTCAAGTTGTTTCTAAGGTTACATGTATTTTCTAAGACCAGAGCAATTAGGGAATAAAATTGCTTTAAAATTTACTTTCCCAATAGCATGTGGGCTAAATTCAACATGGTTTTTATTTTACTTGCTTCATCAAGATTTCTCAATTTATTAATTCTTCAAATTTTCTCTAAAATTTTACTTTCAGCTGAGTACTATTATTAGCAGAGGCTCTGAAGCCAGACTAGAAGCTCTCAAACCTTTACTCTACCTCTTATGAGCTGTGCAAACCCTCATGCCTCGAGGTCATTATCTGTAAAATTCATAGGTTGCTGAGATTAAATGGAACAAATGTGAAGTATGTAGAACAGTGCTTTGCACAGACTAAGTGCCTAAATTCAACAAGTCTTCTCATTTTATTCTCCTTGGGACTTGAGTCTAGATCCGTCCTGCTAGGCCCTCTGTTCAGCTTCACACTGCTATGAAGACAAGAAAGGTTGATGGGTATGTAAAACATTCCAACAAGTTTATGTGACGGTCTGTAATAGTCATTCTGGACGTTAGTTTCTCACAGTTGTTTTCTCATTTTATAAGTTCCTGTATCCAGTGTTATAAATTTCAGTTCCACACTGGAGAATGTAGAAATAAATGATTACATCTGTAATGATCACATTACAGATACAACCAAAGATATAACCTATATCCTGGAAAAAAAAGACAGAGCTTTTTTTTTTCTTAAATAGAGATGGGGTACTGCTATGCTGCCCAGGTTGGTCTTGAATTCCTGGGCTCAAGCGATCCTCCAGTCTCAGCCTCTCAAATATATCCTCTTGGGGTGTAGGCCTTTATCACTAACTGTCCACTGTATCTGAATCTGGCAATGACACCCTCATTATACATAGATTTTAGAGATCTGAAAAAAAGCTCCAAAAGGTTTTTATCACCATCCATATCATCGTCTGATTAAGGCCACAGCTTGCTTGCTAAGTTTTCCTGTTAACACTTCTATCAAGGCCTTCTCAGGAGGATATTTGGTTGAAGCTGTGAATGTTGCAGGAGCTGCACAGCCACCAGCACAAGGGACAGAGGTCACACATTCCAGCCACCAACAATAACCAAATTGTTCTGCAAACTGAGTGACAAATGTAATAGTATGGCATAAAATTTGTGAGTTATCTGATACTTGTCTTCAAGTTGGCTTTTAAGTTCAGCACTCATGCTGTTTTATAGAAACAAGTCCATGAACATGAAGGTTTTTAGCATTTACCATTTGTAGTTATGCTCACATGACAGATTATCTTATAAATGTGTATGTTTCTCCTTCCCTTTCATGCTTTCAGGACTATATTCCCTCTATTATATTCTCCCTAAATAGACTTCACATACATCCTTTTCTTCTTTGCATAGGTGAAGGTGGGAGCTCCTGCACGATAGAAATCATTGCTTACAAAGAAGATATCATATATAGGAAGAAACCAAGTAGCTAGTCCTGTTCCCTCCATGAACCTTGCTCCTGTAGCAAAAGCCACCACCACCTTTCACAAATAATTACTTCCCTCTGGGTTTTCCCTGATACTGAAAAAAGAAATTATAGCAACTATGGTATGAAGAACATTGACTTTCCCTTTCAGGGTAGGAGATTCCCTTTTATTTCATGCCCATAGCTTAGAAGTAGTGATCAGTGAAGCAATCTCAGACTAGCGAGGCAATTTCTACAAGTCCTAGGTTGTGAGAAAAACTACAAGCCTCGGCCGGGCGTGGTGGCTCACGCCTGTAATCCCAGCACTTTGGGAGGCCGAGGTGGCCAGATTACGAGGTCAGGAGATCAAGACCATCCTGGCTAACACAGTGAAACCCCGTCTCTACTAAAAATACAAAAAATTAGCTGGGCGTGGTGGCGGGCGCCTGTAGTCTCAGCTACTCGGGAGGCTGAGGCAGGAGAATGGCGTGAACCTGGGAGGCGACGCTTGTAGTGAGCCGAGATTGCACCACTGCCCTCCAGCCTGGGTGACAAAGGGAGACTCTGTCTCCAAAAAAAAAAAAACAACAACAAAAAAAAACCCACAATATTATTAAAACACAGGGAGGGAGGGTCTTTCTTGATCTCTACTGTTCAAGTATTTATTTCAAGCCTCTAAAAATACGTTTGACTGAAATAATTCAATTTTGTTTTCTCACCAGTGACAATTTCATTAATGTTTGTTTCCAAAGGTAATAGGATATTGGTGGAGAAAATTTCTAGTGCTTGTTCTGTGTTCAAAGATTAAATAAGGGAAAAATAATCTGAATCTATCAAGTTCCAAGGAAATAAGGAACAGAAAAACTCCAAAGAGCCAAGAATAAAATGTTGTTTTGCGGGGTAATTTGCTGCTTTTATTTTTATTTTTTAAACTTTTGGATGTCAGACAGTTTATTTCAAGAGTACCTGCCATAGTAATGTGTAAAAAGTATGTGTTGGAAACTTAATCCCTAATGCAGAGGTGGGGCCTAATGTAAGGGTTTGGGTCATGAGGACTCCAGTAATCTATGAATTAATCCAGGAATAGACTAACGCTGATTACAAAAGGGCTTGAGGCCATGAATTGGATTTCTTGCTCTCTCTCTTTCTCACCATGTGATGCCGGCCTTCTGCATGTTACGATGCAGTAAGAAGGCCCTCACCAGATGCCAGCCCCCCAATCTTGGACTTCCCAGCCTCCAGTACTGTAGAAAATAAACCCCTGTTCTTTATAAATTAGCCAGTCTCAGGTGTTCTGTGATAGCAACATGAAATGGCTTACATTAAACAGCATCCTACATTAAAATAAAAAACAATGAAAAAGTATGGTATGGAGGCCTGAAAACATGCAAACACATGAAGATCATTTAAAAGCAGATAGCAGATTCTAAATATAGTTTGGTTTTCCAGACAAATGTAGTATCTCAAGTGTAGGAAACAGAAAACTAGCCCTCATTATCTTTCTAGAGAGAAAAGAAAATAAAAATGGTGCTTCTGAAGTTTCTACAAGCAAAAGAACAAGAGGCTCCATGGGAATAAATGTGCACTGGCGAGGCAGGATTCTGTGACAAGCACAGCACTGGAGAGGGTGGATGAAAAGAACCAACATGACACTGGAAATGTTTCTAAGATGGTGTTCAAAGAATGAATGTGGCTCTCCTAAAATTCCTGCCACGTGACCTCATTCTCCTGGGAGGCAATGGCATGATATGTTTGATGGCTTAAAGTAACTGGAACAGGAGGAATCTTTTCCTCAGTCACTGACTGCATTTTCCCCAAGGTTCTTTGCCACCTGTCCTCCAAAGAGCTGTTTAATTCAGCTCTGCACCAAGATATTCAACATAAACCTCTTTCCAAAATAACTCCCAAATGTGAAAATTAGGCCGAGGCAATTGGTTAGACCCAGAGCTCAGAGTTTAACTGCAGAGGCTGTCACATTAATGAGGAAGAGGACAAAGGAAAATGATCCTAGCACCTAAAAGGCAAAGACAGAG
This sequence comes from Rhinopithecus bieti, assembly GCF_001698545.2. Classification (NCBI taxonomy): domain Eukaryota; kingdom Metazoa; phylum Chordata; class Mammalia; order Primates; family Cercopithecidae; genus Rhinopithecus; species Rhinopithecus bieti. The sequence goes on from NW_016803042.1 coordinate 581,514, forward strand.
GAAAGACATTGGCTCCCGGTTATGTTGCCTAGAACGGTGTATTAAGCATGTCTTTTTATTTATGTATTTTTGATTTTAGGCATCTTAAGGCCTTGTTGACACTGACAGGACTGCCCCTCCCAGGGTTATCCAATTCCTAGAGAGAATAACGCGCCTTCCATGTGGAAATCAACCAATTCAGAACTCACACCTGCAGTCACCTCCTGTACTCTTACTCTCTAGGCCACTATTCTCTATATTCTCTATTCACTATATTACCTGTGAAAGAAGTATCTCCTGTACACTTACTCTCTGGGCCACTATTCTCCTGCCCCAGTCACCTCAGGGCCAGGACAACAGACCCTAAGCCCGGCCCCTAAGCCCTAAAGAAATTATTCCATCTAGCCATTCCTAATCCTGATGCTCTGTCTTGCCCATTCCTTCCTGCAGAAACCACAATAAAGGTTCTTGCCCACGTTTTCTGCTTGCTCCTCTGCCTCCTGATGCTGGTGCTTTCCCACTGCTCTCCCGCTTCATATGCCACACCCCCACCCCACCCCGATTTGCCTTTCTGATGGCAATCATCTGATCTTTTATAACAGACCTCTGAAGAGGACTCTGAACCCTAACATGACTCATCCTTGTTTTCTATCTAGCTCTCTATATTACCTGTGAAAGAAGTACTGTTGAGCAAAAATGAGAACTTTTATAGTGAATCTGGTAAAATACACATTTTAAATTATGAAGATATTCACATACCATAAAATTTACTCTTTTAAAATGTACAAATCATGGTGTTTAGGATATCTGTAAATTGTGCAACTATCACCAATTCCATAACATTTTACGTCTCTAAAAGGGAACCTCGTATCCATTTTCCATTCCTTGCTAGTATTAGGGAACCACTAATTACATCCTGTCTCTATGCATTTGCTTTTTCTGGACATTTCATATAAATAGAATCATACTGTATATGGTCTGTTGTAACTGGCATCTTCCACTTGAGACAACATTTTAAGGTTAATCCATGTAGCATTTATAAGTTTTTATTCCTTTTTCTCGACATATAATATTTCATTGCATGAACATACCACATTTTGTTTATCGATTCAGTTGATGGACATTTAGGTTGTCTCAAATTTTTTGGCTACTATGAATAATGCTGTTATGGACAAAGATGTACAGGTTTTTGTGCAGACACACGTTTTCAATTTTCTTGAATTATAAAAACTTGGAGTAGAACTAGTGGGTCATATAGCGACCAAATTCTTTTAAAACATGACTGATACAAAAGACTTTTAAAAGTTTGTGGAAAAATGGAATTAAAAGAAAAAATTTTATTTCAACCTAAGCTCTACCAAGTTCAATTTTATAATCAATGATAGCAGTCATTTAATCCATCCTAAAGAACTGAGGGTCCTGAGAATTTTACCATGGCAATGCAGTAGTTTTTACACTATTAACTGAAGAAAATGGGTGTCCTTTACAGATTCTTTAAGATTAGGAAACAAAAAGAAGTCAGAGCCACCAAACCAGGACTGTAAGGTGTATGCTTAATGATTCTCTGCCAAAACTCTAAAAAAATTGCACTTGTTTGATGAGAATAATGAGCAAGAACATTGTCATGGTTTAGAAAGACTCTTTGGAGAAGCTTTCCTGGGTGTTTTTCTGTGAAACTCTTTGGCTAGCTTTCTCAAAATCATCTCATAATAAGCAGATGTTATTGTTCTTTGGCCCTCGAGAAAGTCAGCAGGCATATTGTTTTGAGCATACCAAAAAACCCTTGCCATGACCTTTGCTCGACTGGATCTCTTTTGCTTTGACTGGACCACTTCCACCTGTTGGTAACCATTGTTCTGATTGTATTTTGTCTTCAGGATTGTACTGGGAAAGCCATGTTTCATCTCCTGTTACAATTTTTTGTAGAAATGCTTTAGAAGCTTGATGCCACTTATTTAAGATTTCCACCAAAACTTCTGCTCTTGTCTGCAGCTGATGTGGGTGCAACATTTTTGGTACCCATTGAGTGGAAAGTTGCTCAACTTTAATTTTTTGGTCAGACTTGTGCAAGATGAACCCGACTGAGATGTCTGTGGTATTGGCTACTGCTTCCGCTGTTCACTGTCAGTCCTCTTCAATTAGGGCAGGAACGAGATGAATTTTTTCCTAGCGAAAGGATGTGGATGGTTTGCTGCTGCAGGTTTCACCTTCAACATGTCTTGACCCTTCTTAAAATCAGTTACCCATTTGTAAACTGCTGATTTCTTTGTGGCACTGTCTCCATTAACTTTTCATGAAGAATCAATGATTTTGTCATTTTTGCATCCAAGCTTCACCGTAAGTTTGATGTTTGTTCTTGCTTCAATTTTAACAGAATTCATGTTGCTTTGATTCAACCTGATGTCTTTATTTTTTATTTATTTATTTTTCTGAGACAGGGTCTCACTCTGTCACCCAGGCTGGGTAGCATGGTCATAGCTCAGTGCAGCCTTGGAACTCCTTGGCTCAAGAGATCCTCCTGCCTCAGCCTCTTAAGTAGCTACGACTACAGGTGCAAGCTACCATGCCCAGCTAATTTTTAAATTTTTTGTAGAGACAGGGAGGTCTCTGTATGTTGCCCAGGCTGGTCTTGAACTCCTAAGCTCAAGCCATCTTCCTGTCTCCAATTCCCAAAGTGCTGGTATTAGAGGTATGAGCCACTGTGCCTGGCCTCAAACTGATGTCTTACCCTTCTTAGTGCCTCAAACCAGATACTGTTCGGATATGTTATAATAAGTTACTATGGGTTTATTTTATTGCAAAATGCTTTGAAATCTATGCATAGTTTTTTCACAATATGCATTTTCCATGAACTTTGTCAAGACCCCTTGTACTGAACACCCCTCTGCATGACAATTAGTTCCTAAGTTTTCCTTTCAATGGAGACTGGAAACAGACACAGAAGTCTCTAAGCCCCCATGACAACTCATGCTATGGTGGGTGAGATGACTGCCTTGCAGCAGAAAAGTCAGACATGAATAACATCGTAAGAATGTACTGTATGCCAGTCACCAGGCAGCCTTTTCACCCATGTGTCTGTTTCTCTTTAATAACAATCAGAATGAAAGCTAATGTTTATTAAGCTACCATTCGATGTTAGCTTATTCTTTGTCAATGCATATTATTATTATGATTCTTATTATCATCTTATTAGATATAGAAAGGAACTGAAATTCATTAGGATAACAAAGAGTAAAGGTCAGGCGGACAGAGTCCAAAAAAAAAAAAAATAGTCTGGATGCCCCAGGAAGTGCTCTTATATCTGAGATAAGCCTCAGACTGTCATTTCCAGGAAGTGAAGAAAGGGCCAAGGACTGACTGCAGTGAGTAAGAACTATCTAGAGAACTCATGTACTTTTCCCATAGATATTTTAGACACAAGTCTTACAACCAGGCCTATATATATTTTTAGCCTAGAAAGATTAAAAGTAGTGACTACAGAGGATTAGGAAGAGAATTGATGTCAGGAAATGACACACCAACAAAATATCCAGGAAATGGTACCCAGTTACCTGAGAATGAAAGAGAAAATCTGAAACAAGCAAAAGGAGCATTTCCGAAAGTATCATATCCCACATGTGTAAAGTTAAATTGTCAGTGTGTGCTACTGAAGTAAATTATACCGTCAAAGGATCCTTGGGGTGTTGCTTAGTCAGCCGTAAACCTTTGTGGCCAGTGGCTCCTTTGCCTGAGATCTGCTTGGGCCTGCTGGGCTCATTCTGCCCATTTGGCCTGGCAGGCTACGCTTGGCTTGTGCTACCAGCCCAGATCCCACATCTGCCAAGGGCGAGCCTGGAGCAGCAAGGGGTACGTGAATGAGCAAGCATGGGTTCTGGGTCATGCGCACAGCCAGGCATGCCGGCTACAGCAAGGGGAGCATTTCCAGGCACCAGCATGGGTGCCGGCTCCCTGCAAAGCTCTGGCTGGACCAAGCATACCGCAAGCGGCTTCCACTGCTGGCACTGGGGAACATGTAGGGCCACACCAAGCCACCCTCAGCACCCCCTTGGCTTCCCTCCCATGATCATTGGCACCCAAAGTCTAGAAGAGGCTGAGACACCAGGGGGCTGGCATATCAGCGCTGTCCCAAGTGTGTGCACACCCTGCTGGTTTGCAACAGCACCCAGGCTTGGCCCCAAATTTGCTCCGAAATCGGAATGGGCATTGGGAGTGGGGAGAGGCCAGGCAGTGGGAGCAGGCATTTCTGAGCCTGCAGGGGTACGGGGGCTTCCCAGGAATGCCTGGGTCAGCAGCTGCGACTGGGTAGCTGCCCTGGCCATGCCTCTCCTGCTGCAACCAGCATCATTGCAGCACCACTCCAGATGGGCCACTACTGCCGGCCACCCATACCAAGTATACAGAAAATTACAGAAAATACGTTACTTAGAATATTTCCCTAAATGGAATCTCTAAATGGAATATTCCCTAAATGGAATGTTGACTGAAACAGGTTAGATATAATTGCTTTGGTGAATAAGGAAACATTCTACTTTTCCAAGCTGTATACAACTATTTTTATATATCATTCCTTTTTTTAGATGGAGTCTCGCTCTGTCGATCTCAGCTCACTACAACCTCCACTTCCCAGGTCCAAGCAATTCTCCTGCCTCGTCCTCTTGAGTAGTTGGGATTACAGGCACCTGCCACCACACTCAGCTAATTTTTGTATTTTTAGTAGACTGGTCTCAAACTCCTGACCTCAGGAGATTCACTTGCCTCAGCCTCCCAAAGTGCTGGCATTACAGGCATGAGCCACCGTGCCCAGCCACATTTTTATATATAGTTCTTTCTTTTTTTTTTTTTTTTTGAGATGGAGTCTCGCTCTGTTGCCCAGGCGGGGGGGCGGGGGGGCCATCTCGGTTCGCTGCAAGCTCTGCCTCCTGGGTTCATGCCATTCTCCTGCCTCAGCCTCCCGAGTAGCTGGGACTACAGGCGCCTGCCACCACCCTTCCCCACATGCCCTGGCTAATTTTTTGTATTTTAGTAGAGATGGGGTTTCACCGTGTTAGCCAGGATGGTCTTGATCTCCTAACCTCATGATCTGCCCGCCTCAGCCTCCCAAAGTGCTGGGATTACAGGTGTGAGCCACCACACCCAGCCTATAGTTCTTACATGACTTGCAACACTATAATACTCACTAAGAAAAGGTAGCGTTCTTGTGCTGATGTGTTCCGAGCAGCTAGTTTGAGGATCTGTCCTTCTTTTATTAGTTCATTTGAAGGGTTTACAATGTCTTCTTCTTCTCCCAACATTTCATAAATCTCTAAGAGTTTCTTTAGGTTCTCCTAGGAAATTAAAACAGCAAGATCACATACAGGCAGGTTTCAACCTAGTAGCTTTAATAATACTATGACCTTAACTAAAATGTAAATTCAGAAGGGATTAGGAGTAAGCATACATTTTGATATAAATTCCATCAGTTATTAGCAAGTTCAGAGAGTTATTCCAGATAACATTAAACATTTCAGAAACATTCTTTTTGGTTCATCTATTTCAATTCACTTTGGTCCAAATCTACATAGTATTGAGGCAGTATTATTGATAATTGTCTAATCAGAAGGCTCCTGTCTCCTCCGAAAACCACTTACCATTTTTCTTATTGCACTATTAGAATGGCTTGCTGCTGTAGATATAATTTCAAGTGATTCTAAATGGGAAAAAAAGAAAAGTAAATAAATATGCTTTATCCTTTCTGTGCTTCTATATAGCTGAATAACTTACTAAATTAAGAGGTCTGAGACCAAAGATACAACAAAAATAGTGGCATTTTCCATTTATAAATGGTATACTTTCTAAAGTTCATTTGTAAGCAGATTACTTGAAACTTCGTATTTCCTTATAAAAAGTCGTACATGATGATTAGGCTCACAGGTTTAATTAATCCCTAATGAACCATCAAAATTAATAAGCAGAGATAGAAACATCACTGCTTTTCCTTAGTTCATCTCTTGAACTGTGGCCCCAGCCCAACTTATTTTGTCTCCCCCTATCCTGGATCCTGTATTGAGTGCACAGAATTGCCCAAATCAGAATAGTTCTCCAAAATGTAAACAAAAATTCAGTTTCTTCTATACTCAAAGACTTTGAAACTTACAGCGTACACTAACTCCATACTAGGTACTTTGCCAGGTACTTACAGTATCAATTCTTACACAGCTTTAAACCGTTAAGTATTTTAGCTTCATTTGGCAGATGAATGAAATGGGGAAGTAATACAACTTGGCTGAGGTCACACAGCTATGCTATTGGAGGGCCAGATTTAAACCCAGGTTTCTGACTCAAAAGTTCTAAAATATTTCAGGAGTAGTAAGTATTTTACTAGTTGTATGAGCAAATTAACCACTAAGCATAGCCTACTTTCTTTGGGAAAATACAGTCACAATTCTAGCCTGGGTCAGGTAAAAGGGAATCTTCTGAGGCCAGTGTTGGAGGGTTTTGTTGCTGGGGCAGCTGGGAATGGGAACTCTTTGGTGTGGACATCATAGGAGCTCCAGGGGCTGCTAGTGAAGTGCTGTGGATGCCGAGACCTCTTGCGGGACTGACCCCAGGGAAAACCTCTCAATCCTAAATCATGTCCCGTTTTCTTCCTTTCTTTTTTGTTTTGTGAATACTGGCCTGCCTAATTCTGTTACCACAAAAACCCTGAGACTTTTCAACTACATTTTTTTGTCTTCTGTGTACTGCTGGACAGAATGCACTTTTGCTGCTTTCACTTCTACTTTTAGGTCACCAAAAGCCCTTCTTCTGTGATCTCTTTAGAATTTTAGTGTAAGTAGCAATGAAAACAAACAAACAAAAGGAATAAAATGCCATACCATGTCGCCAACTTTTCATTTTGACACGGGCATCTAAGGGGACACCAAAGTCTGAGTATAGAAGAAACTGAATTTTAATTTACATTTTAAAGAACTATTCTGATGTGGGCGATGCTGTGCACTTGATACAGGATCCAGGATACAGGAAGACAAAATAAGATGGGATGAAGCCACTGCTCTAGAGATGAGTTTGAGGAAGAGCAGTGGTGTTTCCACCCCCACCCCCACCACTAGATCTGCCACTCAAATCAAGCAGTCAGGCGAGATGGATAGAAATGTAGACAGGGCAGAGTTCCCAGGAAGTAGTTGGTTTGAGGAGATGGCAAGTCGAGTTCATTCTACACTATGGAAGGGGCGAATGGAGAATTGAAGTTTCTGTGGTGAGAGTCACTCAAATGGTGGGAGAAACACATCTGAGATAGCCTGTGTTCTAGAAAAGACTAAGGATCAGGGCCAGGAGCAGTGGCTCACGCCTGTAATCCCAGCACTTTGGGAGGCCGAGGTAGGTGGATCATCTGAAGTCAGGAGTTTAAGACCAGCCTGGCCAACATGGTGAAAACCCGTCTCTATTAAAATTACAAAAATTAGCTGAATGGCTTGAACTCAGGAGGTGGAGTTTGCAGCAAGCCAAGATCGTGCCATTGCACTCTAGCCTGGGCAACAGAGTGAGACTCTGTCTCAAAACAATAATAATAATTAAAAAAGAAAAGGTTAAGGATCCAAGACAAAAAATGTTTTATGTACTTCATCTCTCATCAAGGTTCACTTATGACAAAAAACAAGAAATTACAAGGGAAAGTAGCAATGTTTTAAGGTTGTACCATTAAAGTACCATTACTGCTTGTTGAATATGAAGCCACTGTTATTTCTTAAATTTTCATTCATGCCTTTACAGTTGATTCATAAAAGTACAGAAAAAGGTAAAGTATTATTGAAACTTGTAAGCCTTTAAAAAAACCTTTTCATTATAATCTAATGAAAAAATAAGACATCTAACAGAATTGAAATAAAGTTTTCTTGGAGAAAATGTTACTGGATAATAAAAAGCACCATTTCCTGTTATAGTAGGCATGTTAGGGCAGGTGGAACCAACTCTGCTTAGGTTATTTTTACATAGTGAATGTCACCTTAGCTTTCTTGGTATGCACCAACCTATCTAATTAAACAGCAGCACTTGTAATTCTGAATGGTTGTATTCTTCCTCTGACAAGGAAATTGTGTACTGCTATTCTAGATGTCTTTAAGTCTATAATTTTATATTTCAGAGCCAGTGACTAACATGAAACCAGAAAAATAAATGTGATTTGCACTGCTCTAAACTTGTCATTTTGGCTCAAAAGTGACTTGCCTAACTGAGGTGATGATAACAATTTCCAACGAAATTATCTTCTAACAGCAACATTTGACTAAAGTAGCTGTGAGATATATTTCCCTTTGAAACCATAAGGCTGCTTGGCCACTTGATTATTCCATAATAGGGAGAAAACAAAAAAAGCATTTACTTTTAGCATCATTCCAGTCCAGGGAATCAGGAGGCAATTTCCTTAGATAGTCCTTAAGGAGCATCTCATACCGGGGAATCCGCTGAACAGGTTCTAGCATGTGATGCTGCAAAGTTAAGCTCCCACAGATTTTCTGTTTCTGTAATGAGAAAGGTTTTCTAAGAAACATTTAAAAATTAGGTTAGCAAGTCTAAAAACTCACTGCAAAACAGAACTTTCGTCAAGGACAATATTTTTTGACAAAGTTGTCCATCACCTGCATGAAATGCAGATTTCTGGCCCGGCGCAGTGTCTCACACCTGTAATCCCAGCACTTTGGGAGGCTGAGATGGGTAGATCACCTGAGGGGAGGGTTTGAGACCAGCCTGGCCAACATGGCAAAACCCCGCCTCTACTAAAAACACAAAAATTAGCCAGGCATGGTGGCACACACCTGTAGGCCCAGCTATGCGGAGGCTGAGGCTGAGGCAGGAGAATTGCTTGAACCTAGGAGGCAGAAGTTTCAGTGAGCCAAGATCATGTCACTTAGCCTGGGTGAAGAGTGAGACTCCATCTCAAAAAAATAAAAAAAAATGGCCAGGCGCGGTGGCTCAAGCCTGTAATCCCAGCACTNNG
>NW_016803042.1:594331-601757 GCF_001698545.2 Rhinopithecus bieti
AAAAATTTAAAAATTAGAAAAAAAAGCAGACTTCTGAACCCCACTTCAATCTATAACATCACAATCTTTGGGGAAGGAGATGGAGAATACGCATTTTTTTCTTCTTTTTTTGAGATAGAGTCTCACTCTGTTGCCCAGGCACACAGTGGTGTGATCTCACTGCAACCTCTGCCTCCTGGGCCCAAATGGTCCTCCCACCTCAGCCTTCCAAGTAGCTATAGTCACGTGCCACCATTCCCAGCTACAGAATATGCATTTAAAAACAGCTGATATTTCTATAACACTGAAGTTGAGAACTACCAATCTGGTGTAACAGAAAGGGGGAAAAAAATCAAGCAGAATTTTAAGCAAGAAAATTCCAGATTGCTGACAACCACTTCAATTAGTCACTACAAGGGTTTGTGAAGTCACATCATTAAATCATTCTATAGAGATGTTTCAAAAGATGTGCCTATTTAATGAGGTTTGCTAAGAACAACTGTATTAAATGACTTTGGACTCAGCAGAAACTATTTCATAATAAGGCTATGATAAATGTCATTGCCTTTGAACTTAAAAGACTCCACAAAGAAAATAACAAGATCTGGGCATCTTATCTGTCAGAAAATTTTAATTTTCATCAATTCAAAGCATTCTTTTTCATTAGAAACCAAATTCTGTAAATAGAACTCCATTTCTTAGGACAAAATTAAGTCCGTATCACTTGCTTCCAAGAAGCTGTTAACAAAAGAGAGGAAAAAATAAGAAATGTTCTTGTTCCTGTTAAACAAAGCAGAAATCCCATTAAAATATATACTGAACTCACACCATGATCAGGACACTGCAAGGCATCAAAACTATCTTAAGACATAGTGTTTGCATTTGAAGCAAACAAGTAACTAAAGGCTTCACAGAGAAGGGAACATTTAATGCAACCTCTGATGAGTGCAGGTTTTGGAGAAAAAGACAGACTAGGGAGCAAGCCCAGGAGCAGAAACCTGAGAGAACAGGCCCATGGTAATGAAGCATGAAGTATGTTCAGTGAAAGGGACAGAGAGGTTTTCTCGGCAAAAAAGATTAGCGGGAAATAGAAGATGTAAAGTAAAGGTAATATGAGGTAATGATGTCAAGGTGAGTTTAGATTTGTTTCATCTAATATAGATTTTTGTGCATGACAGTTGTATCATTAGATCTGAGCTCTATTAGATTAACCTACTACAGTGTAGCTTCAGGGGGACGGGGAAAACTAGTTTGGAAGTTGTTACGACAGACCAGGAAGAAAATAATAAGGGCCTGAAATTGGCATAGAAGTTGAGAGAATAATAGCTTTCCTTAATAAAGTTTAAGATATTAATTATATAAATTTAAATATGTCATTTGATTTTCCCAAAATCTATTATGTACATCAAGGAAAGTATTACTGATCCTAAATATTTTACATGAAGAAACTGTGGCTTTCTAAGATCAAGTGACTGTAAGTGGCAGACTTAGAATTCTAAACTAGGTTACTTGATTCCCAATCTACCACTCTTTTCATAAGCCATGTCGTTTGGTCATAATATGGAGAAGACAGACATTGTAGAGACAGAATTCAGAGGATGATAAGACAATAACTACCACTATCACCACCATCACCACTATCATTTAGTGAGCACTTACCATGAAACAAGCACTACGCTAAGCAATTGGAATATAATATTTCACAGGCAAATGAACACATACAGAGAATAAAGACGTAACAAATCAAAGATAAAGCTAAGTTGTCAAGCTCTGGTAAATGACAGGATAATGGTGTCACCTAATAAATCCAATACATATCAGAATAATTATCTACTCTATGCAAGGCCTAAAAAGTTAGATGGAAAAATGCTTGGGAGCTAAAAAGAGGAAAAAATGTTGACTTTGTTTGGATGACAAGATGTTCACATGCTCAGCTATTTGTACCTGGAGTTTGGGAGTAGAGAACTAGACTAGAAACAGCAACCCTAGAGGAAACTGTCTGGCAAGATAGTTAAAGGCATGCGGGAATAAGATATCACTGAAAAGCATGAAAAGAAAGATTGTAGAAGGCAAACTTTATGCTCTGCCCACGTTTCAGAATTAGCAAAAGAAGCTAGTAAAAATCAAAGGAGCCCAGTAAGGTAGGTAAGTGTTTAATTACAAAAGAAAATAAGGTTAAAAAAAAAAAAAAAGGAGTGAAGAGGATGAGGCAGGCCTTTTGGCTACAGCTGAATGAAGAGACTGGCAAATCCTCCCTGTTAAAAGCAGCTTATAGGCCAGGTACAGTGGCTCATGCCTGTAATCTCAGCACTTTGGAAAGCTGAGGTTGGGGGATCATTTGAGGCCAGGAGTCTGAGACCAGCCTGGCCAACATGGCGAAACCCCGTCTCTACTAAAAGTACAAAAATTAGCCAGGTGTAGTGGCACACACCTGTAATCCCAGCTACTCAGGAAGCTGAGGCACAAGAATCGCTTGAACCCAGGAGGCAGAGGTTGCAGTGAGCCGAGATCATACCCCTGCACTCCAGCCTGGGGCGACAGAGCGAGACTCTTATCTCTAAAAATAAAAAAAAAAATTAAAGCAGCTATAAAGCTAGATAAAATTGACAAAACAATATCTTCATTTTAGAAATTGATTAAAAGGCATGCAACAATCTGAAATCCGTTTATGCTTTAAAAATTGTTGAACTTTGGGTAAGAACGGTGAGAATCTGTGGCATGCTAGCCTGCAGCTGCTCCTGTCCCTCTCCCAGCTCAGTCACTAGGAATGGGGCGTCAGGGTGGCATGGGCTGTGAGGACTGGCGGCTCCTCTGCTGAGGCTGAAAAGGGCTCATTCAATTTGGAATGGTGGGGAACACACACACCCAGCAACATCAGTAGAAGTGAAGATCCCTGAGATAAGCGAGGGATGAGAGCCAATAACTCTACTAGCCAGAAGTTGTGGTTGTGGATGTGAAAAATATAATAATTGAAAAGAAAAATTCACCATAGGTTCAACAGCAGATTTGAGATGACAAGAATCAGGAAACTTGAAGAAAGACTAGTAGAAATTATACAATCTGAATAATAGAAGAAAGATTGGGAGGATCACTTGAACCCAGGAGTTTGAAGCCAGCCTAGGCAACATAGCAAGATACCATATCCAAAACAAACAAAAGGAACCCACCAAAATTTGTGTAATCGGAGTAAAAAAGATTAAAAAAAAGAGAACGTGAAAAGGACAGAAAATATTTGAAGAAATAATGGCTGAAAACTTCTGAAAATGATTTAAAAAAAAATCAATCCACAAATGCAAAAAGTTCAACCAACCCTAACTAGGACAAATACAAAAAGGTCCACACCCAGACACATCATATTTAAACTGTTGAAAGCCAAAACACAGAGAAAATCTTGAAAGCAGCAAGAGAAAAGTGACTCATCACATACATGGGAATATCAATACAATCAATGGCTGGCTTCTCATCTCAAACCACAGAGGATGGAAAGCAGGAGAACCACATATTCAAAGTGCTGGCGGGGAACCCCATATACTGGTTGAGTGTAGTGGCTCATGCCTGTAATCCCAGCATTCTGGGAGGCTGAGTCGAGGTGTTCAAGACCAGCCTGGGCAACAGAGCCAGACTTTGTCTCTACAAAAAAATCTAAAATTTAGCCAGGGTGGTGGTGCATGCCTGTAGTCCCAGCTACTTGAGAGGCTGAGGTGGAAAGATTGCTTGAGCCCAGGTGTTGAAGGCTGCAGTGAGCTGTGATTGGGCCACTGCACTCTAGCCTGGGTGACAAGAGCAAGACCTTATCTCTTAAAATAATAATAATAATAATTATTATTATTATTATAGAAACAAAGGCTGGGCGTGGTGGCTCAACCCTGTAATCCTAGCACTTTGGGAGGCTGAGGTGGGCGAGTCACGAGGTCAGGAGATCGAGAACATCCTGGCTAACACGGTGAAACCCCGTCTCTACTAAAAATACAAAAAATTAGCTGCGTGTTGTGGCAGGCGCCTGTAGTCTCAGCTACAGGCTGAGGCAGGAGAATGGCGTAAGTAAACCTGGGAGGCAGAGCTTGCAGTGAGCCTAGATCGCGCCACTGCACTCAAGCCAGGGCAACAGAGCAGCAAGACTCCGTCTCAAAACAAACACAAATTATAGAAACAAAATAGAAAATAAAAAAGGAAAAACCCATATACTAGGAATTCTGAATCCAGCACTTCATTCTTCATTCATTCAGTAGTCAAGAAAAAATAAGTGTAGTCCCAGACAAAAAGACTGACAGAATTCATTGCTAGCTGGCCTACTTTCTAAGAAACAACAATCATGTATGCTGAAAGAAAGTTACTCTAGAAAGGGCAAATATAAAAGTTAGTATAAAATAGACTGATACATTTTTTCTCATATCCTTCCATAACAATTGTAGCACTGTATTATAGACTCACAACATATAAAAAATGTAATATACAGGACACTAATAGTACAGAGCATAGAGGAGGGAACAGAGCTATATTGGAACTAAGTGTCTACATTTTACAACAATTAAGGTGAGTATAATCTGAAGTACATTGTGAAAAATTAAGATGCATACTATAATCCTAAAAGCAACCACTGGAAAATAACTCAAAAAATCGTTGACAATTAGAGGAATTAAAATGGTACAATTAAAAAAATTCCTATGACACAAAATAAGACAGTCAAGGAGCAAAAGAAGTCCCACGCCAAGAATCTTAGATGATCTAAAATATGCCTCTTCAATATCAACTGTATCAAAGAATATGATATTAACAATTTTGACTAGAGAATCAAGTGGAAATTATTACGGTATTATTAAAGTGTGTTATTCAGGTTTGGTGAAACAGAAGAAAACGAGGATACAGATATCAAGTGACAAAAAAAGAATGATTAGTTCCCCAAATCTCAAGGTTTACAGCAATCATTCTTTATATTCCTTCCAACAACTCAACCTCTGAAATAATGCAAGAGAGGCACAGACCCGAATGGGAACTCATTTTGTAAATTTATGTAGACCCTAATAAAAATCATCCTCTGCTGGTCTCAAAAGCAAATGGAGAAGTTATTGCTTAGTATGCAGCATGTGATTGATGTCTATTTCAGCTTTGCAGAGATGATCTTGCATAATTCGGCGTAGAATGAATTTTGGCTAGGTGTCTCAGATCTCTAGATCTCAGTTTTAGATCTAGAAGACTGTATAATTTGTATGGCAATAGTAATTTATAGCTTTGAATGAAACAGTCCTATTACCTGAATTTCTTCAACCACTGATTTGAACTGGGGAATACGTTCTGTCATGTTTTTAACCAATTCCATTGCATTATCAAATCCTTTCACATATTCTCCATACATCTTAAGGAATGGTGCCAATTTCTGAAGGATGTCTCCAATTCTAGGAGTAGTTTCCCTGTATGAAATATAGAAAAACAAGTCATTAAAAAAAAATTTTTTTTTTTTGAAACAGGGTCTCTTTCTGTCATGTAGTGCAGTGGCATGATCACAGCTCAGTGCAACCTCGACCTCCCAGGTTCAATCAATCCTCCAGCTTCAGCCCCCTCAGTAGCTGGCAAGTTTATTGTATTTTTTGTAGAGACAGAGTTTCACCATGTTGCCCAGGCTGGTCTTGAACTCCTGGACTTAAGTGATTCGCCTGCCTTGGCCTCCTAAAGTGCTGGGATTACAGGCATGAGCTACCACGCCCGGCACATTAAGATTTTTTATAGAATGAGTGAACTGACAGGACTAGAGAAGAAGTCATCACATTCTACATACATCTTGTGCTTTATCTCATTCACCGTACTATGAGGCTGGTAGAGAACAATGTAGCACCTTTTTAAAGGGACTATAGGAATGTCATAGCAAAGAGAGATGTTCTGGAATTCTTGAAGCTCCACATGACCCGATATCTTGTCTTCACTAGCCAAATGATAGTTTGGAGAGCAGACATGAAGTCCTTTGTACCACAACTTCTATCAGTAGTCTTCAATGTAAAAATTTAGCATAAATGTCTAGTTACAGTTGTGTGTGGCATTTCTATTTCAATTTAAAAGCTGAAAAATACAGCATCTTATATGACTGCCTTAAACATATCATTTTCTATCTACTCCTCTTACCATTCTTGCATTCGTTTCTCCAGCTCTGGCAAGAGGAATTTACTATGGAAGGCATTTATTGATGAAATATTAGAAAAGATTTTATTCACCATCTCTGCTGGAAACGAGCCTCGGTTTGCTTCTTCCAACAGTTTGCAATAAAATACCTGAATAAAAGAATAATGTAAGCATTACTTCACATTTATTGGTTAACCACCTAGCACTGTGCTAGGCACATAGTGGACTCTTAGTAATTTTTTATTGAGCAATTGGAAAAGTTTACGGTTCAAGAAAATCCTTTGAAATTTAGGAGTATATGCTTTGATTTAGAAGAATCAGGAATAAGAATCAGGAAGTTTTGATTCTAATCTAGGCTATGCTCCTATCCATAGGAATATTATGGTGAAAAATTCACCTTTTCTGTGCCAGAAAATTTCCAATTGAGGTTAATAGAATTTACCCTTCCTATCCATAAGCCAGAGTTAAGAAATGTGAAAACACTTTATGTACACACAATAATTGTGGTATTTTTCACTTCTCTTTATGTTTTGAAAGCCTTATTCACTTATTACATATTTCCCTTTATTGTAGTTTGCTGATATAAGTCTCATTTTTCCTGTTAAAACTGTATGCTCCTTGGGAAAGGGGAACATCATGATTTAGTTCCCACAACAGAACAAGTGCATAATATCTGGCCAATGAATGGACAAAGGAATATTTCAATCCTCAGATATTTACTTGCTTTTTAGTAAATAATAATGCACAGTAACATGAAACACTGATACGTAGGGGGAAAAGTCTCTTCCTACACATAATAACACGTACGTTGAAGACAAAAAAAAAAAAAAAAAACAACACACACACACACACACAAACCCAAACCTTCAGTCTTAGCTATACTTCACTAAGGCTACTATACCTCTTAATTGCCATTCTGTTACATGTAAGCAGAAGGAGGTCTATTCCTTCATAATGTCCAGATGGTTGTTAATTTTTTAAATTCACCTCCACTGTATTTTCTTGAGAGGCAAAAAGAACAAAAAATTATGTCCTTAGAGGTTCCAATAGTTAGGTTAATGTAGTAATTAGGACTCTAGAATTCTAAAAGGTCAGCAACAGTGGCTAACGAGTTATTTGGCTTTAAAAAACCACATAACTTGATAAGAGAAGAGAAATACGTCCACTATGGGAATATCTAAAATTTCAGGTCTGTAATTCCCATAAGGAAGAAAGTTGTTTCAAAGGTACAAACTTCACATTATTTGATTTTGGCTTATGATGAAATTCCTTTAAAAATGAATATGTGACCCATAAACTCATTCTTTTATTTTTATTTATTTATTTATTTTTCCCA
>NW_016803042.1:604462-623330 GCF_001698545.2 Rhinopithecus bieti
CCAGGTGAGGCGATGCCTCACCCTGCTTCAGCTCTCGCTGGTCAGGCTGCAGCAGCTGACCAGCACCGATTGTCCGGCACTCCCTAGTGAGATGACCCCAGTACCTCAGTTGAAAACGCAGAAATCACCGGTCTTCTGTGTCGCTCGTGCTGGGGAGTTGGAGACTGGAGCTGTTCCTATTCGGCTATCTTGCTCCGCCCCCTCAAACTCATTCTTTCAAAGAGCATAAGCCTTAAAATGGCTTCCCACGGCTCACCCTAGCAGGCAAGCGGTTCACTTTTGAAACTAATGATAAGGAGGTACACACAGGATTGCCTGTTTCCATGAAATTCCAGTTTCCAGCAGCAGAAGTGGGACAGTTCTTACAAGTAACACTCTAACATGGCAGCTTTCTCTTCTAACAAGGAGTCTGTATGGGCAATCAACCATTTGTCCTATTTGTTGCTGAAACAGGATTAAGATGCCTTAGTGGCCGGCGGTGGTGGCTCACGCCTGTAATCCCAGCACTTTGAGAGGCCGAGGTGGGAGGATCACAAGGTCAGGAGTTTAAGACCAGCCTGGCCAAAATGGTGAAACCCCGTCTCTACTAAAGATACAAAAAATTAGCCGGGCCTGGTGGTGCATGCCTGTAATTCCAGCTACTCGGGGGGCTGAGGCAGGGGAATCACTTGAACCCGGGAGGTGGAGGTTGCAGTGAGCCAAGATCGTGCCATTGCGCTACAGCCTGGGCGACAGGGCCAGACTCCGTCTCAAAAAAACCAAAACACAAAAAAAGATGCCTTAGTTTTCAAAAGTTATTCTTATAATATGTTCTTAGACTTTGCAAGTGTATATTTGAAATGATACTCAAGGTTCCATGATGAAAGTACAAAATATGATAAAGTAGATTCACACATTAAACTAATATCAGCTGGGCAACTTTTTGCCAGCTACTATATTAAATGTTTCTTACAAGGTTGAACAAGTGAACTTTCAAAATCCCTTCTGGCCTATGACTACACCAGCTCGCATCACTTGCATAATGCTAGATAGCAAATGAGGCAAACAGAATCAATGATTCTTAGCATTAGAATCATCAATATCTTACTTAGATTATAATGGTAACACGGTCCTTAGGATGACAATGAAAGGTCAAGAAACAGACTAGTGTTTAAGTTTACAGGACACCTGATAAACATGTTTTGTGATTCATACAGAGAGAAACCTCTACTGTTTACAAATTAGAAAATGCCTGTACCTGACCAAGCTGAAAGTGCTGGAGATTTCCTTGAGCAAGTACCTTTTACTAGTCAAAAACAGGTCCTTCCTTCATGCAGTTTCTAAAATACTTTAATTACTAGGTTAAAATGATGTACAATGCCAAAATATCAAATAATTCTGAGAAAGAAAATCTTACCTGATCTAAGAGGTCAAGTCGGTTGACATAAGCTCTTTCGGTAAGCAAAAGTTCATTGGCTATTTTGTGAAGTTTTTGCTCATCAGTCTCCTAAAAATTGAACAGATATTCACACATTAGGAAAGATACCTTGGACAATATTTCTAAAGTAAAAAACACCTCTTCAAATGATTTGATCGAAACAGTTTTCTCAAGCTTTTCAGTTACTCAGTTCTTTCAGCCATGAAGAGATGTCAAATCAGAAACGAACAAAACTAGAAATTAGCAAGCAGCTGGATTTAAACTATAGTTTCTCCTTTGACCTCTGCAGCCATTACCACTATCATATCTACCTTTTTCCTGGAAATCTTTTATCCTTTTCAGTTTCTAGCATTACTCTTTCTTCATTTTTCCATCTTTCTCAGGCTACTCTTTGGAAATGTTATCACTCAGACATCTTGTCTGATTATCAGCTCTATACATTCATTAAGTTTTTATTTTTTAAAAAATATTTTATTAGGCTAGCCGCAGTGGCTCATGCCTATAATTTCAACACACTGGGAGGTAGAGGAAGGAGGATCACTTGAGCACAGGTGTGGTAGCGCATGTCTGCAGTCCCAGCTACTTGGGAAGTGGAGATGGGAGGAGGTTGAGGCCACGTAAGCCATGACTGTGCCACTGCACTCTAGCCTGGGCGACAGAGCAAGACCCTATCTCAAAAAAACAGAAAGAAAAACTTCAATCAAATAATACAGAAAATAGCAGAGTGAACTCCCACATGCCCATCCAGATTCAACAAGTATCAACTCATTGTTAATCTTGTTTCATTTATGCTCCCCCTCACCTCTGTCTGCCCATATTATTTTCCATTAAATCCCACTTTATTTGTTCAGTATGTATTTATTTAACCCTTAAATATATTTATATAACCCTGCCAGTTTCATGATGACAGAAACATTTTTTTCTTGCTAGCTGCTGTATCTCCTGTGTCTACTACAATGCTTCAATAAAAACACTGGTATTCAATACAATATTGCTGAACAAATGAATGAATGAGTAGCAATCATATACCTAACTATCGCTGGACATTTATTACTACTTTGACATGCTGACAACACAAGCCCAAATTCATCTTTTCTGAGAAACTTCTACCCTACTACTAACTCCTAATTTTCTCCTCCTGGTAATGGTACAGTTACCTGGCTTTGGAATCTTGAATTAAATTTTGTTCTCTACTATGGCATCCTAACTGCTACCAAGTCCTACTTATGATACTATGTCTAAATTTAGCATTCATCCTTTAATCTGTCAACACTGCCACCCTGTTTTGCTCATCTCTTCTCAAGCCCAGCCCAATCAATAGCTATCAAATGATCTGATTCCAATATTTTGTGGTTCTTACCTTGTATATTGTCGTATGAGAAATCTTTCTAAAACTTTTCTTTGTTCCACATTTATAAAGCATTGTCAAGAATGAATTAATCCTTATAAATACTAAAAAGAAACAGTATTTCCAAATAATTAAGCCATTGTCTCTGAATGTTATTATTTTTGTATTTTATCAGTTGTTTTGTGGAAATCTTTCTAATGTATATGCTAAGATTTCTGCTCTGAGAAAAATATATAACAAAGTTATATCCTTCCAAGTACTTCTCTCTTTTTTTTTGAGACAGCGTTTTCCTCTTGTTGCCCAAGCTGGAGCACAATGGCGTGATCTTGGCTCACTGCAACCTCCGCCTCCTGGGTTCAAGTGATTCTCCTGCCTTAGCCTCCTAAGTAGCTGGGATTACAGGCATGAGCCACGACGCCTGGCTAATTTTGTATTTTAAGTAGAGACAGGGTTTCTCCATGTTGGTCAGCCTGGTCTCGAACTCCTGACCTCAGGTGATCTGCCCCCCTCAGCCTCCCAAAGTGCTGGGATTACAGGCATGAGCCACCGCGCCTGGTTCCTTCCAAGTACTTTCTAGGGTTATTTATCTTAAAGTGAAAAGAAAATTCTAAACTTAAAAAAGAAAACAAAACACTTTGCATTGCACACATAATTCTACTTTCACAGAAAGAAAAGCCTTCGTTCGTCTTCTTCTCACTGACAGGATAAAATCCATACTGTGTACATTCAGGGTTATTCAGATCTCTACTCACTTCCTCAAACTTCCTTCTCATTCTATCATCACAGGCACCATTCCCTCCAAACACATCACTCAAATGCATGTTTGATTACCATCCAAATGTGTCCCTGGCCATCTCTAAACCTTTCTTCTTTCCATCCTCTGCCTGGCATATGCTCTTGCTATTGCAGCTCTCTAGGCATCTAAGACACTTTTCTTTTGATGGTTGCATTTCCAATTCTTGTCCATGGAGCCTTCTTCAACTATTCAAAGCCCTTGGGCTTGGTCCTATTAGAAGGCATTCTGTGTTTCATATGCAAATCTTTGTATTGAAAACTTTCTATCTACTACTTTGCTGAAATACCCCCCCTTTCTCTGTAGGAGCTTATAAAGTATAGGCAAAACTCTAGAAGCAAAGTAGACCAAAGTATATTTTAAGCCAGTGTCTAACTTATGTATAAATACTACATTTTAAACTGTGTATAAATGCTACTAAGTTCTACGAATACTTCACTGTGTTCACCTCATAAGATCTACTTCATGCTTTACACTTTACCTACAAGATCCATTCTAATATATAAAGTTAATGTGTTGCTTCTTACAGTGGCATTGAAATGAGGTATTTTTAGGTGAAGTCCTCAGGTAAAGCAATATAATACTGTTTAAATAATCTGTGGTCTCAGAAACACAGATATAAGAACTATGTAGTCATCTAGTTGCACAATGAGTCAAAGTTTTGGTTTAACTTAATATAATTCGGGATAAAGTATTGGCACTGTTTGTTGCCAGCCTGGCATATTTCCCACCCCTCATTTCTTAATAGTATCCACGTTGGGTTAGTGTATATATTACTATCATACAGTCAGTTCCTCTAGGGAAACAGACCTTATTTCCAGATCAAAAGGTGGAGCCCTGAATAGTGTAAGAATCCAAGTACATAGTGATTGGTTCTGGAGATGAGATATAAGGAAATATACGCTAAAGGCTTTGGCTTTGGCAATAGGTAGCTTCCTATTCCTTTTTTTTTTTTTTTTTTTCAAGACGGAGTCTCACTCTGTCGCCCAGGCTGGAGTGCGGTGGCCAGATCTCAGCTCACTGCAATCTCCGCCTCCTGGGTTCACGCCATTCTCCTGCCTCAGCCTCCCGAGTAGCTGGGACTACAGGCGCCTGCCGCCTCGCCCGGCTAGTTTTTTGTATTTTTTAGTAGAGACGGGGTTTCACCGTGTTAGCCAGGATGGTCTTGATCTTGTGACCCCGTGATCCGCCCATCTCGGCCTCCCAAAGTGCTGGGATTACAGGCTTGAGCCACTGCGCCCGGCCGGTAGCTTCCTATTCTTAAGGCAGAGCCAATGGGAAGACGTCTCTTTTTGGGGTTCCCAGAAAATGAGAGTGTATGGAGGCTTAAGTGCTATGAGCAACCAGCCCATAACCACAGGAATGAAATCAATACACTTCATTATTGTTTAGGCCAGGCTAAGTGTTACTTGTGGCCAGAA
The DNA here is from genome assembly GCF_001698545.2 of Rhinopithecus bieti. Taxonomy (NCBI): domain Eukaryota; kingdom Metazoa; phylum Chordata; class Mammalia; order Primates; family Cercopithecidae; genus Rhinopithecus; species Rhinopithecus bieti. The sequence continues at coordinate 609,442 of NW_016803042.1, forward strand.
GTATCCTGATTGATATATGAAACATATGCAGGATACTCCATGAAATTTAAAAACCTAAGTAATTTTTAAGCAATTACTACTTATAAGGAGAAAGAGATAAAACTTAAATACATTGTGGGATAAAAACGTGACTTTCCAAACTGTAATAAGTAAACATAAACGCATAGTAAATACATAATATACCTATCAACATTTCAGAGGAAGATACAGGAATATTCACAGGAAATACTCCCCTGTATCAACGTTGTAAGCCCTTTGTTTTATTTTGCTGTGTTTTTTTTTTTTTTTTTTGAGACAGAGTCTCACTCTGTCACCCAGGCTGGAGTGCAGTGGCGTGATCTCGGCTCACTGCAACCTCCACCTGCTGGGTTTAAGTAATTCTCCTGCCTCAGCCTCCCAAGTAGCTGAAACTACAGGTGCACGCCACCATGCCCAGCTAATTTTTTGTATTTTTAGTAGAGACGGGGTTTCATCATGCTGGCCAGGCTGGTCTCGAACTCCTGACCTCGTGTTCTACCTGCTTTGGCCTCCCAAAGTGCTGGGATTACAGGCATGAGCCACTGTGCCCGGCCTGTTTTGCTTTTCTAAGCAAGAACGGTTGAGGCATAATTTATAAACAGTAAAATTCGCCCTTTTTGGTGCATAGTTCCAGGAGTTTTGACAAATACATGTGATAATGTAACCCAGACTTCCCCATCCTTTTTGGCACCAGGGACCGGTTTTGTGAAAGACAATTTTTCCATTGACTGGGTTGGGGTGGGGAGAGGTTTCAGGATGATTCAAGAACATTACATTTATTGTGCACTTTATTTCTATTATTATTACATTATAATATATAAGGAAGTAATTATACAACTCACCATAATGTTGAATCAGTGGGAGACCTGAGCTTGTTTTCCTGCAACTAGGCAGTCCCATCTGGGAGTGATGGGAGACAGTGACAGATCGTCAGTCGTTAGATTCTCATAAGGAGTGGGTAACCTAGATCCCTCACATGCGCAGTTCACAACAGCGTTCAAGTTCCTATGAGAATCTAACGCTGCTGCTGATCTGACAGGAGGTGGAGCTCAGATGGTAATGTGAGTGATAGGGAGCAAGCTTGGAAATACGGATGAAGCTTCACTTGCTTGCTCGTCTGTCCCACTACTCACCTCCTGCTGTGAGGCCCCATCCCGAATACGCCACAGACCAGCCGGTACCAGTCTGTGACCCACAGGCTGAGAACCTCTGATATAACCACTACCATAACTAAGATATGGAATATTTCCATCATGCCTCAACTATTCTTGTGCCCCTTTGCAATCAACTCCCTCTATCCTTCTATCACCAGATCCTGGTACCTACTGATCTTTCCTTTTCTATGTCATGTAAATGCATGTGCCTTCTTAGTCTTGTTTCTGTCATTCAGCAAAATTCATTTGAAATACATGCATGTTGTTATTAGTAACAGTAGTTTATTCTTTTCAAGCCCTTGGTTTTATTCTGATAGTGGTGATGTATCGTTTTGACTCACTCATACCCTACGTTCTGATTCTAATTATGACAATATCTTTAAAGACAGCAACCTGGCAGAACTTGTGCCATGATAAAATAATACATCTTTCATGAATCAGGGAATATGTTAACTAACAGATCTTACTATGTATTAATGCGATGCAATGAAGTCACCCCTGAGGTCTTCCACAATCCTACAGGATCTTAAATAGGAAGCTTATCAGAACAATCTGCTGACTGCAAAGCATGCTTTAGCTGAACTTGGCAATTGTGGATATCCTGGTCAGATTTTGCAAAATCCAAGGGGGATGCCAGCAGTTATTAGCAAAAGCTATGCTCTCTCCACACAGATGGTCTTCTACATGTTAGGTCCCTAACTCTGACAAAGCCAACACAAAGATAAGCAAAAAGTAAGTTTGCTGACAACATATGGTTTAATCACTCACTTACATATAGGTTTGCAGAAAAGTGACTAAAAGTGAGATGGAGATGAGTAAATCATGGACTAATTGTGCCTTGCTTTAGGTCAACCAAAACAGCAATAATATCACCATAATAATAAAAGCTAACACTTATTCACAGATTACTGTATGCCAGACTCCGTTATAATTATTTTACATAAACTGATTAATCCTTACAACAATAAATACCATTATTATTTCTATTTTATAGATAGCACACATACAACAAACAAAATCCAGAGGCTCAAAGAGGCCAGGTTACTTACCCAAGGTTAGAGTTAGAAGTAACTGTATCATATAGGCAAGTACACAATTTTAAGTTACTATTCATGATATACCTTGGCTCTCACTATCATCTTTCTTTCAACAAAACCCAAGACTGTGATATGTGCCTGTAAACAGGCAGACTGACAAATCACCAACTATCTGCTTACAAAATCCACCTGAAAATGAAAAGTGGTACTACTATATACTTTAATTTATACATTCTTTTTTTCCAACATAAGTTCTATTAAAAAAAGACGTTTCAGCATTTTAGTAATTATTAGGTATACAAAATACAGTCATTTTGAAGTAATAATATGGTGGCCTCCAACTTGAAAAACTTATTTAAGAAAACACATCTATAAGTACATTTAAGGGGAAATAGATGATTTATTTGCATGCATGCGGCTTTATTACTATATTAGAATTACATATAAATAATAAAGTAGTTTTAAAATTGCTGGTACATTGGGGCTGTAGCCGGATTTTTGTTAACTAGGAAAGCTAAATGGGTAAACACTGTTTCTTAACATCGGGCACCTCAAAGTTATATAACCACTACTCATGCTTAGCACTTTACCATGAAGCCATTTATTCTTGCAATCTTTTGGGAAACAGTAATAGTCATGCACTATTAATTTAATATATAATGCCATTTTCTTCTATTGAAGTCTAAGGAAAAAAAGCTTGCCTTTTCAACATAATTTATAATTAAAGTATAATTTATAGTTTTCAAAATGGGATTTTAAAAGCATCTTACTTTTGATATCCCTTTATTTTAAATAGGGATATCAAAAGTAAGATGCTTTTAAAATCCCATCTCTACTAAAATACAAAATTAGCTGGGAATGGTGGCACACATCTGTAGTCCCAGCTACTCAGGAGGCTCACGTAGGAGAATCGCTTGAATCCAGGTAGTGGAAGCTGCAGTGAGCCGAGATCACACCATTGCACCCCTGCCTGGGCGACAGAGCGAGACTCTGTCTCAAAATATGAAAATAAATAAATAAATAAATAGATTAATTTTTAACTTACAAATACACACACAATACTATACTCATAAATTGAAAGGTGATTCCCAGAGTACTGCCTCAAAATAAAAATACATGAGAGGATATCGAGGCTATCAGCACCAAAAGTTACACTCCTCTTAACAACAATAGAGTATGCAATTAACTTTCCTCTTTCTGTGTAACGCACTTCCTAGGCTGTTACTGTCTGCCTTCACACCTCCAGTACCCTTTAAGAGAGATCTGCTCCTTTCTCTCTAGGCTTAGGTTCAGCCTGGTTGTTAGTCACTGTAGCCCACTACTTCATGAATATACTGCAGTGTCAGTCCTGCCTCCTCATTTGCAGATGCTACCAGATCCTGCAGCTCTTTTCAGACCTTTTGGCATGACTCTCCCATACGGCTGGAGGCAGAACAAAGGGCCCCCACTGCAGCTCACAGAGTTCATTAACCGGATAGGCAGAAACACTTGGGTGGCACCAGTGATTCAAAATCTTGGTGCCATCCACCCTGCTACATGCCTCGAAACTACCAAGTCGGGGAGCAGATCTTCTGGGAAGAATGTTGTAAATGCTAAAAACAATTATAGTTTCCTGAGAAATGCTTCAAAGGCAAAATCTTCAATTATTTTAAAATGAATCAGACAATATTATTTTTTATGACTCTTCAGCACATGTTCTCATATGTGATTTCATTTTAGGTAGGAATAAGTTTCCTAAAAACATATACTAAAAGCTACTAAAAGGCTTTGCAGCTTTTCCTATCTATTTATTAGAGGTTATAGTCAAAACAAGTAAATTATCAGGTTTTTACAGGACATGAATGAACAATTATTAATCATGGCAAGTTTCTACTCAAATCTGCTGTCAGTTAATTATATTCTTTTATGGAAAAAGAGGGTGTACCCTTTGTATAGGTACAAGCATCTCTGTGGTCCCTAAAACCCATCCTCTGGTAAAGAAGTTGAGTCAACTTAGGGAATGAATATTTGATTTTGTGCCACAATTTATCAGATGCATCAACACTTTGATACGTCATTTTATATGTCTTGCCACACACTGAAGTCTTCAATGGGGCCGCAGGCTGTTAAATTAAAATTAGGTCACAAGGACATTTGAATGTCACATAATTGGTCTAACCTATTACTTGTATTAGACATCTTCATTCTGTGATATTCCAAAATTCTGCAGATTCTTTATCATGAAAGTAAGGAGCTGGGAAATCAAGGAAGCTATTACAAGTCAGAGATGGTGACAACTACCATTTAATGAGTACTTACTACGTGCACTATTCTATGTGCTGCACATGAGTTATCTCATGTAATCCCAATCCACCTGTGAAGCAGAAGTATTATCACTCTCATTTTATAGATGAGGAAGCTGTGTCATCACAAGGTTAAGTAACTTGCCCAGAGTCACACAGCTAGTAAGTGACTGAGCCAGGATTCAAACCCAGGTCTGTGAAAACCAAGTTCTTGCTCTGCTACAGCCTTTTGCACGAGGAGAAATCCCTCTGGATTTAGGGAACAAGAAAACCAGAAGGTAGAGGAATAAAACACAGGTTTCATGTTCAAATAAGATCATGTCATAAATGCCATCAAAAGGGTCATGAGGTCTCAAGAAAGATTTGTTAACAGTAAGGAATTTATCACCAGACTCACATTATTAAAAAGAGAGAGAGAGAGAGAGAACACTCACTTATGATATGCACATATTATTCCTTGCTTTTTTTTTTTTTTTTTTTTTTTTGAGACGAAGTCTCGCTCTTGTCCCTTAGGCTGGAGTACAATGGCGCGATCTCGACTCACTGCAACCTCGGCCTCTTGGGTTCAAGTGATTCTCCTGCCTCGGTCCCCGCAAGTAGCTGGGATTATAGGTGCCTGCCACCACGCCCAGCTAATTTTTGTTATTTTTAGTAGAGACGGGGTTTCACCATGTTGGCCAGGCTGGTCTAGAACTCCTGACCTCAGGTGATCCACCCGCCTCGGCCTCCCAAAGTGCTGGGATTTCAGGCATGAGCCACTGTGCCTGGCATTCTTTGCTTTATAATATAGTGTCATAAGCATCAACAGGCTGTCAGCTCAGCATGATCTTGCAAGAAGCTTTGGGAGGTAAGTCCAGGCCTCCTTGTGACCTACCACCAATATGTTCCCAAACTTNTTTTGAGACGAAGTCTCGCTCTTGTCCCTTAGGCTGGAGTACAATGGCGCGATCTCGACTCACTGCAACCTCGGCCTCTTGGGTTCAAGTGATTCTCCTGCCTCGGTCCCCGCAAGTAGCTGGGATTATAGGTGCCTGCCACCACGCCCAGCTAATTTTGTTATTTTAGTAGAGACGGGGTTTCACCATGTTGGCCAGGCTGGTCTAGAACTCCTGACCTCAGGTGATCCACCCGCCTCGGCCTCCCAAAGTGCTGGGATTTCAGGCATGAGCCACTGTGCCTGGCATTCTTTGCTTTATAATATAGTGTCATAAGCATCAACAGGCTGTCAGCTCAGCATGATCTTGCAAGAAGCTTTGGGAGGTAAGTCCAGGCCTCCTTGTGACCTACCACCAATATGTTCCCAAACTTAGGTCTTCCACACTAGCCAATTCAAAACTTGAAACCAGAGGGGCGAACAGATAATGGCATGATCTCAGCTCACTACAACCTCTGCCTCCTGGGTTCAAGGAGAGTTAAAAGTGAGAGCTTTTAGGCTGAGCGCGGTGGCTCACGTCTGTAATCCCAGGACTTTGGGAGGCTGAGATGGGTGGATCACGAGGTTGGGAGATCGAGACCATCTTGGCTAACACGGTGAAACCCCGTCTCTACTAAAAATACAAAAAATTAGCCGGGTGTGGTGGCGGACGCCTGTAGTCCCAGCTCCTTAGGAGGCTGAGGCAGGAGAATGGCGTGAATCCAGGAGTTGGAGCTTACAGTGAGCTAAGATCGCACCACTGCACTCCAGCCTGGGTGACAGAGTGAGACTCCATGCCAAAAAAAAAAAGTGAGAGCTTTTAATCTGAAGGTTTCAATTACATTCTTTCGTGACATGTCGGGGACGAGGGGGAAACAGAGGTTGCACAAAGAAGAAAAGTTTGGTTACTTGCACAAGATCAGACAGGAAGTAAGTGGTGGTGAAGAGAGAACAACTTTGGTCTTCTTATAATCCACGTAATATAAGTTACACTAAAGAGTCCTTTGAGTTTTATAGAAATTAAAGAACAGGCACCAAGAAAAACTGAGTTTATGTATACACATTAAATAACTGAATTAACCTATCTAAAGACTTAGTCATCAAAGTATCTCAGTCATTTATAAATGCTTTACGTTAATTCCCTTAAGTTAGAACTTTGTACGCACTAATGAGAGTACATCATGTGGTAACAACCAACGGTCCTCAAGCAGGAGAAACAAAATACGGGAACCGTAGGTTAAAAAAGAGGTGGTATGCAAACTGATCTCTGTGTATCTCACAGTGGGAGAACTGAAAGAGAGGGCTCATATTAATCTGGCAGAATGTGTTGAAATTTGGATCTATTAAATGACATCTCAGGTCTTGAGTCTATTGATCTTGATTCACAAGTGAGGAAACAGGATGTTTAATTAATAAACACATAGCTTTTACGTGCCAAGGCACTGTTCTAAAGCATTTTACAACTAGTACATGATCTATACCTCATAATGTTACAAGGTAGATACGCTATCTCCATTTTACAGATGAGGAAACTGAGGCACAGGGAGGTTGAAGTAATCTGTTCAAGGTCACAGAGCTAGTAACTGCTTGAGTGGGATTCAAATCTAGAGGACCTGGCTCTTGAGCCTGTGCTCCTGACCACTAGGTTACGGTATCCAGCTTTTTAATTTGTTTTTAAACCCATACAAAGCAAGATTTTAGCTTTCCATTTCTCTCACACTCACACTAAACTGGGTCTTTCTACACGCTGTGACCTCCAAGCACCTGATCTTTCCCAATTCTCCTGGTTCAAATCAACATTCTGTTAAACCCCATCCTTTGTTCTCTTGGCACTGCTGACTTGCTGATCCTGGCTAATTCCCGTTCCAAGTCTGCTTTTTCTCTTTCTTGAATTCCAGGCCACTCAGCAATGCTGGGAAGACTTCTGACTGGCCCAACAGTCTTTGCCCGAGGCTCTCAGAATCATGGTCACAGTCGCCACAATAGCCACCTTTTCTAAGCTCCAAGTCTTGCACCCGGAGGACTTCCTACTGGTCTTGACAGGGCACTGCCCAAATCGACACTTCAATCACAAAGCCTGCAAACTACCTTGGTGCTGTGGTCCCGCAGTCCATCCTAGATTCTCCATGACTTCTCTGTTTCTGCTAACAACAGCGAATTCACACTAATAGCCATGATGTAAACCTTAGCTTTATGAGTGAGGCCTTTTCTCTTTATCTCAGGATATCTTGAGTAATGGTCATTTGTTGTCTTAACTCTCCATCTCAACTATAAGTTTCTTCTTTGGATTTACTGCAGTGCCTTGCCCATAGCCTATGTGCAATATACATTTGCTCAACTTTGTTCAATTACCCAAGTCCACCAAGTTATATACTGGTATACAGCTAGTTAGCTATCAAGTCCTACTAAAGGCCTAGGTCTCCAAGTTAACTCCTAGTTCCATATTCTAAATGCTGACCATACTTTTTTCCTTAGAGCTTACCAATATGCCTGCACCCCCACCCCATTCCCCTCCATCCCTGTGGTTCCAAAACACAGTTCTCTCTTCTTTTTCCTCTTAGACAATTTATTAAACATCCTTTTCTATTGTTTGTGCTTCACAGCTCAACTCCTGGCCCATTTCCTGTTCCTACACATTCTGCTTTGCCAACGTTAATCACACCCTCATGCACATCCTCTTACATTCTTACCCTTTCCTGGGCTCTGGATCCATAGTTCCACTTGCTTAATTAATATCTCCAAATGGATGTTTTGCAGGAACTATAAACTTAGTGTAAGAGTACAAAACTAACCTAATTAGCAACTCTACTTCCTTCTCTCAAACCCACACCATTACTTTCCTTCCTGTCATCTCGATGATTTCAACATGTCAGGAAGCCATGGCCTGGTGAGTTTGTTAAAGTGATGTGTCTGGCCAGACACGGTGGCTCACACCTGTCTGCACTTTGGGAGGCTGAGGCAGGTGGATCACTTGAGCTCAGGAATTCAAGACCAGCCTGGGCAACATGGTGAAAACCCGTCTCTACAAAAAATACGAAAATTAGCCAGGCGTGGTGGCGCATGCCTATAGTCCCAGGTACTCGGGAGGCTGAGGAAGGAGAATTCCCTGAACCTAGGAGGTGGAGGTTGCAGTGAGCCGAGATAGCGCCACTGCACTCCAGCCTGGCAGCCTGGGCAACAGACTGAGACCCTGTCTCAAAATAAATAGATAAAATAAAATAACCATTAAAAATTTTTAATTATACAAAATGTGATGTGTCAGTGGTCACCTAGCTAGTAAGTGACGGGGCCGGGATTCGAACTCAGGTCTTTTTATTGCAAAGCCTTCATGCTTAACCTGTAAATTGTAATGCTTCCAAAATATTCCTTTTTTTTTTTTTTTTTTTTTTTGAAACAGTCTCACTCTGTCATCTAGGCTGGAGTGTAACGGCGCGACCTTGGCTCACTGCAACCTCCACCTCCAGAATTTAAGCAATTCATCTGCCTCAGCCTCCTGAGTAGCTGGGACTACAGGTGCATGCCACCACACCCAGCTAATTTTTGTATTTTTAGTAGAGATGGGGTTTCACCATACTGGCCAGGCTGATCTTGAACTCCTGACCTCAGGTGATCCCACCACCTTGGCCTCCTAAAGTGCTGGGATTACAGGCGTGAGCCACTGCACCAGGCCCAGAATATTCCATTTCTGTAAGACATCTACACCTGGACTTCCAAGAGGCCCCTCAATTCAGTATGTTAAAATGTAATTTTTTTTTTTTGCCCATAAAATAGGTTCTGCCTTCCATTCTCTTGTAGCTCATTCAATGGCACACCATCTGCCAATTCATCCAGCCTAGGAGTTAAACCTGACTTAATCCCCACATCTACCCACAAGGTCCTCAGAATCTTCCTTGTCTCTCACCCTCTGCCTCATCCAGGACCCCTTCATCTCACACCTGGACTAGCGCAGTTGCTTCCTAACCATGTGTCCTGCTCCATCTGTCTTCCCTTTCATCTGACTCATTTTTCAAAAACCCACACATGTGTCATCATGTCACTTCCATGCTTCAATTGTTTCTAAGGCCAGATAATATTAGGCTTATGGAAAGTCTGAATTAATATGAGGGAAATACCTATGTATAACCCAACAAAACAGGATATAGAACGACCATACATTATGCGATCAAGTATGTTTTTTCAAACAGCTCATAAAAACAAGTTAGAATATCAAATATCTAAGCAATTCTCACTGGTAGAATTACGGGTGTGGTTTTGTGTGTATTTTCTGTGTTTTGCCAATTTTCCTCTTTTCAATGAAAATTCTACACTTTTAGCAACTTAAAAGGTTTTAAAACCTTTTAAGATTTTAAACTTTTAAACTTTCAAACTTTTAAAAAAGTCTCTAATGTTTTCAGGAAAAAAATATGTACATTCTTAACAGGCATTCAAAAGGCCATTGTAGTCTGTTCTTAGCTTACTCTTTTAAATCTAGCCTTGTACCTCTACATTAATTTTTCTAGCCATTCTGACCTCTTATTATGCAGTCAGAAATATTCCCCCAAATGCAGCATCTACAGTCTTGCCTCTACTCACTGCTCACACTTTCACTCATCCCCATCCCACTGCATCTTTGATCTCACCCAGCAATCTCCCATCCTTGCTTCAAGGATACTTCAACTGCTTCTCAGCAGCCTGGCCCTCAACTAGTACTCCTGGGGCACAACTGCTTCTTCATCTGCATTTCCTTTTTTTTTTTTTCCTTTTTTTTTTTTTTTTTTTTTTTTTTTTGAGACAAGGTTTCAGCTCTGTGGCCCAGGTGAGAGTGAAGTAGCAGGATCATAGCTCACTGCTGCCTCGACCTTCTGGGTTCAAACAATCCTTCCACCTAAGCCTCCTGAGTAGCGGGGACCACAAGCAAGTGCCACCACACCCAGCGAACTTTTACATTTTTTGTAGAGATGGGGTTTTGCCCGTTGCTCAGGTTGGTCTCGAACTCCTGGGCTCGAGAGATCCTCTGCCATAGCCTCCCAAAGTGCTGGGATAGCAAGTGTGAACCACTGCACCTGGCCCAGTCATCTGTATTTCCAAAGCACTTACTGTACCATATTATGTCAATTTATGTATGTCTCTCACCCCTCAGCAGACTGAGGCTTTGTTGATAGGGCTTGTTTAGTCCATTTCTATGTTTCTGGTGCCGAGGAGAGTGAGCCTGGCACACTGAATTTTTTAATTGAACAGTTCAATTTTTTTCACATTTTTTTCTTATATTATAAACATAGTAAACTGAGTAGCCACAAAAAAGAATTTTCTGAGTTCACCATTCAGTTCTAAGTGAATAAAGAAAAGCTGCCTTTAAGATATATGTATATATGCATACATACACACACATATACACACATATATATAATTTTTGAGACAGCCTCTGTCACCTAGCCTGGAGTGCTGTGGTGTGATCTCAGCTCACTGCAACCTCTGCCTCCCAGGCTCAAGCGATCCTCCCACCTCAGCCTCCCGAGTAGCTGGTGGTGCATGACACCACACCAGCTAATTTTTTGTATTTTTAGTAGAGATGGGGTTTTGCCACATTGCTCAGGTTGGTCTTCAACTCCTGGACTCAAGCAATCCACTCACCTCGGCCTTCCAAAGTGCTGGGATTACACAGGTGTGAGCCACCGCACCTGGCTGCTCTCCTTTCTTTCATTCCTTATCCCTTCATTTTCCCACTCCTGTGGGCATTTGGGAAATGCCATCAAATCTAACACTAGCTTAAATGAAACATATTTAAGACTATTCTGAAGTCACTATCTATATCCACTTCCAGGAAGATAAAAGTTTTTCAGTTGTCAGCGTATTGAAACTAAAAATATTCCATTGTATCTTAGAAGTTCAACCCATTAGATAGCTTAAGCAGCAGCTGATAATCTGGTGTGCTATGCTAGCAAGGGAATATACCTACATATCACCGCATAGAATTAGTACATAATCACTGAAATGGGCCTTAAGATTTTTCTTTTTTTTTTTAGTGGGGGGGTTGGCTTTTACAACATGAAGATAAGGCCTTAAGATTATATACAGTTAGATTCTTTCACTAAACACACAAAGAATTATCGACTTGTTCAAGCTCATACTGCAAGTTAATGGACAAGCCGGAAGTAGAATTGAGATTTCTTTGTTCTAATTGTTTGGTCTACTATATTACTACTGATATTTTTATTAAGATTTTTTTCTTAATTGTGGTAAAACACACCTAATACAATTTACCGTCTTAACAATACTAAGATTTAAGTTTGTATTTAGGAAGAAGGAAAGGCAACATAACAAACATCAGCGCAGCAAAGGTGAACACACTGCTGCAGCACAGATATGAAATCCTAACATTCCATTTTAACAGGAGAGATGCGGTATTTGCCAGAGAAATTTTGCTTTTTCTTCCCACATACAGCATGTGCCATCCACTGTGTAAAGGCCCATTCAGGAGAAGGGCCAGTAGTATTATCCTATGTTTCACTAGTTCAGTAGGAAAATTCTATAAAATCTCTCCCAAAGAAGTGTAAGGTTCATCTATGAAAATGCATCCATAATAATATGTGAAGGGAAGAAAAAGTACCATCCAACAACCATAGGCATCATCACCATTTAAAATATTTTTCTTTATAAGAACAGCTCTTACTATTTCATAGATACTTGCTGGTGGCATCATCCCAACAGTGGTAAAAGATTTTCTTGGTTCTAAACTTCTCTTCCTTCCATCATGGTTTACGAACAAATACACTAAAATCTATCATTGTATTGAGGTATAGGGATTCACTTTGCAATGTCCCGTTTCTTTACTGTTTCAGATGTTACTGAGTATGACTCACTTTCTCCCACCCACTTCCTCCTTTAAACTTTCTCTGCTTCAGAGTCAGTATATATTTCACCAGCAAATCAGCATTTTCTAAGCTGATATTGTGCATATGGGCAGAGAAACCCCATCCAGGCAGTTCATCAAATCACTTCCTTCTTTAGAAAGGACAGAAATGTCCAGTTCTCAACAATCCCACCGGCTTATTACCCACGGCTGCTTCATTTAGTGACATTTCTTGCATTTAGCCATTTAAGTTTGTGATGTGTTGCTTCAGGGACACACCACTGGCCTGGGAGTCACAGCATTGAGGTTGTGAGCTGTTATTCAAAAAACAGTGTGACCTTGAAAAAAAATCATAAGCTTTCTGGGGCTATTTCTTCTTCTATAAATTAATTGCTAAACTAAGATTTCTTTTTTTTTCTTGTTGTTTTTGAGACAGGGTCTCGCTCTGTCACCCTGGCTGGAGTGCAGTGGCACAATCATGGCTCATTACAGCCTTGACCTCCTGGGCTCAAGCAATTATCCCACCTCAGCCTCCCGAGTAGCTGAGATCACAGGTGCGAACTACTATGCTCTGCTAAGTTTTAAAATTTTTGTAGATAGGGGCTCTCGCCATGTTGCCCAGACTGGTCTTGAATTACTGGGCTGAGGAACTCTTCCTGCCTTGGCCCCACAAAGTACTGGGATTACAGCAATCAGCCACCATGCCTGGCTCTAAAATGATTTTTAAATGGCCTTCTAACTCAAAGACCATTTATTACGAAATTGGGTATTAATTAGAAAACTTAAAAAAATTAAAAGCCTAGAGTTATAAATATAATCTGTTGAATAATTTAATACTTCCATATTCGTGTCCTTAAAAGTAACATTTACTAGTGGCAAGTTCATCTTACAGGTCTACTATTTATTCTATTAGAAACTTCTGAACAACAAAGATTATACAATTTCTTCTTGCTTGGTCCATAAGTATTAGGGATACAGCACCAACATCTAGAACAACAAGGAACATTTTCTATGTAAAAACAATACGTTTGTGGATTTCTTATATTAAAGTTTCCACACTGTTCTGACTCCTGAAATTACAACAGAGATATTAACAGAAACTACACGAAAAGAAAAAGTGAAATATCTGCTTAGAGCATAGGGGAAATACTCATCAGCAACCAGAGCTTGAAAATCATTTAACTGCCAGTGTGGGTGACCTGATTCATACATTTCAGGGGTGCAATAAATAAATAGTTTTTTTTTTTTTTTTTGAGACGGAGTCTCGCTCTGCCGCCCAGGCTGGAGTGCAATGGCCGGATCTCAGCTCACTGCAAGCCCCGCCTCCTGGGTTTACGCCATTCTCCTGCCTCAGCCTCCCAAGTAGCTGGGACCACAGGCGCCCGCCTCGTCACCCGGCTAATAAATAAAGAGTTTTAAGCCTGTAATCCTAGCACTTTGGGAGGCCGAGGTGGGCGGATCACAAGGTCAGGAGATCCAGACCATCCTGGCTAACACGGTGAAACCCCGTCTCTACTAAAAATACAGAAAATTAGCTGGGTGTGGTGGCGGGCGCCGGTAGTCCCAGCTACTCTGGAGGCTGAGGCAGGAGAATGGCGTGAACCCAGGAGGCGGAGCTTGCAGTGAGCCGAGATCACACCACTGCATTGCAGCCTG
>NW_016803042.1:623499-660869 GCF_001698545.2 Rhinopithecus bieti
TCCCAAGTAGCTGGGACCACAGGCGCCCGCCTCGTCGCCCGGCTAATAAATAAAGAGTTTTAAGCCTGTAATCCTAGCACTTTGGGAGGCCGAGGTGGGCGGATCACAAGGTCAGGAGATCCAGACCATCCTGGCTAACACGGTGAAACCCCGTCTCTACTAAAATACAGAAAATTAGCTGGGTGTGGTGGCGGGCGCCGGTAGTCCCAGCTACTCTGGAGGCTGAGGCAGGAGAATGGCGTGAACCCAGGAGGCGGAGCTTGCAGTGAGCCGAGATCACACCACTGCATTGCAGCCTGGGCGACAGAGCGAGACTCCATCTCAAAAAAAAAAAAAAAAAAAACAAGTAGAGTTTTAAGACAACAATCGAACAGGCAGGGTTTTCCCTGCTTATGAGCTAGTCTCATGCTCTACCTTCATCTCATGGTGCTGGTCCAGCTGCTCCAATTCCAGAGGGCTTTCCCCATTTTGCCTCTCTTGTACCTTGGCTTCTGTTTCTGCCCCTCTTTCTTCTAGGGGGAGCACTGGGCCTATGCCTGGAGTCCTGTAGCTACTGTCAGAAGCATTTCCATCACAGTCATCTGCTGTGGGTGATGCAGGAGCTGTGGCAGTTTCATCTCTTTCTCCATTCACTATGTGCGTATCAAGCAAGGGTTCAGAAGCTTGAATAGAAGTATCTGGGCTAAGAGTGGCAGCTTTCTCCTCCTCACATTCCATCTGGTTTTGTGCTGCCATTACACCATTGGCCACACAAGTCTGTGCACCCTGAGTCTTATCTGTCTCATTTCCCTGCCTCTGTGGCAACTGCTGGGAGAGGAGTTTTTGTTGAGGTGTGGTTGTCAATCCATGCCTTCCTGGGGTTCTAGGAGCATTGAGGTTCACAGCAGAATCTTTCTTCAAATCACTATAATTTGATAATGAGCTAAAAGATAAAACACAAAGGAAGCATGAAAACATTGGCATGGAAAAAAGTTCTAGAATTAAGACAAGTTTATTCCAGTTGAAAAGGAATATTTGCTAATTTTTTTTTCTATCTCTGATGGTCTTAGAAACATGGATTTGAATATTCTCAGCGTAGCCCCAAGTCTCTGGGGATGCTATCCACATTTAAATAAAGATTGAAATAAAGAAGATGACCCTGAGTCTACCTGTGGGGACTGGAACACTTCCTTGGGCTGTTTATTTTATTTATAACTTAACTTTTCTTGATCCTTCCAGTGTTTAATAATGTGACTAGTTAGTAAAGACTTAGATATAATACTTACGTATATATCATCTCTTCCTAACATTTTTACTTAGTAATGTTTCTTAACATTTTTAAATAGGTGTAGCCAGTCCTTAATTCATGAACAAATTATGAACCAAAAAGTTACTTTTATTTGGAAGACATAATGAATACTCTGAAAGCTTTTTTATTCATGCTGTCATAGCTTTTTACCTGGTCTCTTTGTTTCCACTCTGATCCCCTCCCCTAGAACCTCTACAAGTCAGTCACAAAACTCTGACAGCTTCCTCACACACTCAAGGGAAAATCCAAGTCCCAGTGACAGCCTATGAGATTCTACATATTCTAGTTCCCAAAGTGCCTGGCCTCATTAGATTCCATTCTTCCCTAACTCACTGTGTTCTTGCCATACTCCTTGCTGCTCCCCATTCTTAATAACCAAGTGTATGTGTCTTTGGGTCTTTGCAGTTGCTGTTCTCTGCTTAGGACAATCTCCCCCAAAACGCTGGTATTTCTTCTCGTCATTCGGGTTTCTGCTCAGGTATCACCTCTCCAAAGAGGTTTTCCTAGATTCATCTATCATAACAGCACTCTCCATCACTAACTCCACATCTTATTTTATTTTTTTTAAAGTCCTTATTACTGCTTGACATAATAGTAGTCCTAATAGGAGAATGAAACTTACTCCCAATATATAACAATATTCCTGTGGAAATATTTGTACAGATTTTAATCTAGGATTCTGGGAGTAGAGTGGGGAATGGAACAAAAAACTTTGGGCTATACTCTTTGAAAGATTCCTGTGACCTAAACAAGAAGAAATAAAGGAACTAAAACTCGGTGAGGGTGTAGATTTCCTCTCTGCTTTATTCCTACCTCTTAGCATGGTGCTTGACACAGGGGAAGTACTCAATAAATATTTGATGAGCTTTGAATAACCATGATAATGATGATAATTGTGACAATAATAACAGCCAGAAACATTTATTAAGTGCTTACTAAGAACCACAAACTACAAGAAGCCCCTTACAATAATTACCTTGTTTCCTCCTCACAATAATTCCAAAGACAGGGATCCCATAGAGAAATCTAGGCTTAGAAAATTAAGGTGGCCAATGTCACAATGTAATGAGCAGAAAAGCCAGAAGTCAAACCATGAATCCAACTCTAAATCTCATGGTCTTCACCCCAAGTTATGATGTACTGCAGCAGAAGGACAGAATGAGCATCAGGTGAATAGGCTGCAGGCAAAATGTGGGAAGAAAGTCTAGGGTTGATTATCTTCCTCAGTACAGGTAACAGGATAAAGGGAGGTGGGGAAGGAAAGAGCAAGCAGCCCAGTTCCAAGGACAATGCTGAGATGTGTCATCTTCGCTCTCACTTCACTCTTCCCGGTCACTGCTGACCTGGACTAGAGAATGAAACAGGGAATAAAAGTAGACAGCAAGAAAGTGATGAAGGAGGAAAAAAGATACAAGTAAAGTCCAACACCAGAGGAAAGAAAGGATAAATTGAGTGGGGGAAAATGTCATATATATAAAAGTTGGAGGTGGGCAATATAAATAAATGCTATACACTCTTCAATTGAGATTTGCCCCCTCGAAGAAGACACCTTTGGCCTGTATAATTTCCCAAGTAGTCTTTAGAGATTTGAATCAAACTGTTCTCCTTCTCCTGCCCGCATCAGTCTCTGGATTCCCTGGTGAAAAGATCCTCAACAGATCCTCTGAAACAAATTTAAGCACGTTCAGGTCTTGTCTAAAGAATGGCTTTGAATGAGAACTGCAAATGTTCCATAGTAAGTGACATCAAGGATATGAGTGGGAAGGGAGAGAAGGAGACTGGGAAGGATTACGTGGGTAAGGAGTTAGTAAAAACAGTAGTTGAACCAGTACTTGGAAGATTCCTGCTGCTTTGTGGATGCCAAACCATAAGGGGAAAACAGTTGACCCTGGAGTGTCCACGGGAAAAACCAACGTTCCGGCCAGGCTCAGTGGCTCACGCCTATAATCCCAGTACTTTGGGAGGATGAGGTGGGCGGATCACCTGAGGTCAGGAGTTCGAGACCAGCCTCAACATGGAGAAACCCCGTCTCTACTAAAAATACAAAATTAGCCAGGTGTGGTGGTGCATGGCTGTCATCCCAGCTACTTGGGAGGGTGAGGCAGGAGAATTGCTTGAACCTGGGAGGTGGAGCTGAGATTGTGTGATTGCACCCCAGCCTGGGCAACAAGAGCGAAACTCCATCTCAAAACAAAACAAAACAAAACAAAAAACACCAGTGTTCAGGTCTGTAGAAACATAATCTTATTTCTAAAATCTTAAAGTCTTTCCTAGGTTAAAAAGAGTATTCTCTCTTACTCTGAAAGAGAGAAAGAAGGAGGAATAGGAGAAAGAAAGAAGGAAACCACAGTAAAAATTAAAGAAAATCTACTTGCTCCAAATCTCTCATCTTAACAAAGTAGTGTTACTTAGGATTTTTTTTTTTTTTTAAGGCAGGGTCCCACGCCATCGCCCAGGCTGGAGTGCAGTGGCACAATCTCAGCTCACTGCAGCCTTGACTCAAGCAATCCTTTCACATCAGCCTCCCAAGTAGCTGGGACCACAGGCATGCACCACCATGCCTGGCTAATTTTTGTATTTTTTGTAGAGATAGGGTTTTGCCACGTTACCCAGGCTGATCTCGAACTCCTGAGCTCAGACAATCCAACCACTGCGGCCTCCCAAAGTGCTGGGAATATAGGCATGAACCACCGCACCCAGCCGGGTAAGGTCTTAACAACAGTATGCTATGACCATTCTGACCAGACTCCACTCTTAACAGTTGTTGGTTCTTCCTATCAATTTCCTATAACAACTCAGTGCCTCCCTCTATTTCACAAAGCTAGTCTAAGCTCTCATAAGAAAGGTTAAAACTGAAAACAACCCTTGCAAGGGCAAGGACATCACTCAACAGTAAATACAAGTCTCCTACTGAAGTCCTATAGATCCAATGCAGTATTAACCCACTCAAACACTTCTGGGGCCAGTCTATAGTGGTAATACCTCACTGAGAACATATCATTGTTTTTTGTATTGGCAGTGGACTCTACCACAAATAATATTTCTTCACCAGACCTGCCAAAATACACTATACCCAATTTGCACTCAGAATAAATTTGCTTAAAAAAAATAATAAATTATAGCACATTTGTCCTTAGATGAATTAAACTTTCAACCTCTGCATCAAAACAGGATTGAATTTGTGAAGCTTGAATGATTAAAAGTACAAACATTTCACACGTAGACGAATCTAAAACAATGCAGAGTGGGTTAACCAAAATGGAGGACGCAGCCTTTGGAATACTGACCCTTTCCAGGTTTCAGAGAGTTATCCCTGAAACCTAGGGATGCAGGCTCTGACATGCCTTATGACAGGGATCAGGGCTCCAGGCCCTCCTATTACGCAGTCACTGGGCATGGCCCCTGGAATCTGCAAAGAGGGGTCACTCTGTTGTTATTAAGTCAACTTACCCTGAGCAGCAAAAAAATGTTTTAAATGGAATTAAACCATTCTAGTAAAGATCACTGTAATTCAAGATACCAAAGGTCCTATAAATCCTACTTCAGAGGAAGAGATGCTGAAGTTGAAATATTTATGACCAAAGTTCCTAAAATTTATCAGGAATGAAAATTGAAGACAGGCTTCTAAGTTTATTTTCTCCAGAACTTGTAACTTTGTAAAATAGAGGGGGGTTCTGAGTTGTCACAGGAAATTGATAGGAAGAACCAACATCTGTTAGACCTATTTAAAAAATGAGGGACACTGCAGGTTTTGTGCTTGGTCACAATTCCCAGAAGATACTCAAACTATTTCCAAGCTATGATTTCATTACATAAATAACAGTAAATCCCACAAATAAATAATAAAATCACCCTAATGGGAAATAAGTCCCAAATATTACACTGGAATGAATGAAAATATTTAGTTTCAAGGATGAAAGTGAAGTTGTACACATTCTGTTTAGTTATACATAGATTTTGGTGACAGATAACAAAATCCTACTCATAAAATTGTTAAAATTATATTTAAGTCAGTAACAAAATTCCTTTTTATCAAAAGACTAAGAAAAAATAAACAATTGAGATTTTTATAAGGAGAAAAGCAACTTATGTGGGTTCCATTTATCTTTAAATGAGAAATATATTATTTCACCTACTTTTTTTTCAAACATTGGGATTAAGAATATAAATTATATTTAATAAATACAAAACTGGGCCGGGCGCGGTGGCTCAAGCCTGTAATCCCAGCACTTTGGGAGGCCGAGACGGGTGGATCACGAGGTCAGGAGATGGAGACCATCCTGGCTAACATGGTGAAACCCCGTCTCTACTAAAAAATACAAAAAACTAGCTGGGCGAGGTGGCGGGCGGCCTGTAGTCCCAGCTACTCGGGAGGCTGAGACAGGAGAATGGCGGGAACCCGGGAGGCGGAGCTTGCAGTGAGCTGAGATCCGGCCACTGCACTCCAGCCTGGGCAACAGAGCAAGACTCCGTCTCAAAAAAATAAAAAATAAAAAAAAAATAAATACAAAACTGAAATTTAGCATACATTTTGCCATTGGTAATATTATCTCTTTGCAAAACCTAGCATATGATGGAGTATATGGAGAGGGGAAACAGGGACTGAATGGGTATGGAACACCCACATTAAATAAAATTGGATGGAAAATGGGATGGAAAGAAGAGACGGCCCCAGGGAGGAGACAAGCCCACAGGGGTCACATTCAAAAACACACAAAGTGAGAAACGAAGAGACAGAGGCATCGGCTCAGCCTTTCCAACCCAGATATCCAGCGCCCCACAGAATGAGCCACAAGGAGTAAGACGCAGAGAATGACACACAGAGATACAGAGGAAACAAGAGAAACCACACAGATACCAAGCACACAATTTCATGAAAAAGCTGGTGGTCTACAGTGCTGCATCTAGCTAATACATAGCACATGACAGTTCACATTAGGGTAAGACTAAGTCATTTGTTTTAAAAATTCACCCTTTCTAAAGGCCTATCAAACCTAATGGAATAAGATACTATGCTTTTTATTCAGAAAATCTATGACTATGACTATCATTTTTTCGAAAATCAGCTTTCTTCTTCCCCTGCCTTCTCCCATTGTAAATTAGCTCTTACCTGCCTCCTTCAAAGCGACTGATGAGATCTGATACCTTACTGGGTTTTTCTTTTGAGACACAAGAAGCAGGGGCAGGTTTAATTTCCTCCATCCTTGGTTTTGCACTAGATAAAGCTTTATGCCTGGGGGTGTGGTGTATATTGGACGAAGGTGAATTCTGCAGGTGTAATGGCTTTGGAGGCACTGTAGAAAAAGAATAGAATTCAGTATTTCACTGATATTTCATTCAATAACAATAAAAATTCTGGTGTCCTGGGTGCAAAATATTCAGCATTATAAAACTATTGTAAAGGGGGTGGGTGTCAAATTTTGAACTAAACCATAACCAAAAGAATTTGTTCATTTTGGACATTTGCTTTGTGCCTTGTGGAAATCCCATCTCCAAACTTAAGTGGCTCTTTTAATTTTATTGTATCTTAAATATGGCAATATTAAACACCTCGGAATCTACATAAGGCTAAAGCATTCTAAGATCTACAGATAACACAGCAGTTATTCATCTCAACAGGGAAAAGGTGGTGCTAAATTTAAAATAAATCCTAGAGATACATTGTCTGCTACAAAACAGGTTTTTTAATAGTGTTAGTTGATATACCCAAATCCACAGCTAATAAGTTAAACAACCTAAAAGCCAACAAAACAACAACAAACAACATTAATACAATGTTGCATTAATATAGCATCTTCTTCCCATTTACCAAAAGCACTTTATCTCTTTGATCTTTGATGAAATGTTATACTTTATAGTTCTCTCAGGTAGGTACCACTATTCTCCTCTTATGTCTATGAAGGCTTAGAGAGGTTAAGTGGCCTGGGGTAACAGAGTTGGTGCTACAGGTTTGTATATTTGTCCCCTCCAAACATCATGTTGAAATCTGGTCCCCAGTGTTGGAAGTGGGAACTATGCGAGGGGTTTGAGTCGTGGGCGCAGATCCCTCACGTATGGCTTGGTACCATTCTTGCTATAGTGAATAGGTTCTTGCTCCATTAGTTCCTCCAAGACTGGTTATTAAAAAAAGCCTGAAACCTCCCCCATCTCTCTCTTGCTTCCTCTCTCTCCATGTGATCTTTATACACATGCCAGCTACCCTATATCTTCTGCCATGAGTGGAAGCAGCCTGAGGCCCTCACCAAAGGTGAAGCAGATGCTGGCACTGTGCTTCCTGTACAGCCTGCAGAACTGTGAGCCAAATAAGCCTCTTTATAAATTACCCAGCCTTGGGTATTCCCATATAACAACACTAAACAGCTTAAGACGGTTGGCCTGCATCAATATACCACAAATCATCTACTTTCTTCACAAGTCCTGTAATCAATTAATAGGATAAATACAGATCATTTCATGAAATACTAAAATCTACAGAAGTTTCCCTAACACACTGTAGATGATAAGTACCCAATCGGTAGAGAAATTACTTCACTTTGGAAAACCAGTATTACTTTTCTCTAAGATTAACATGCAGGGTAAAATACTATAACATGTAGTATTTTTTAATAAGCAGTGTTGACAGATCAAATGGAATCATCTTTTCTCTTCCTTAAATCCTTTTCTTACCTTCTGGAAGAAGGGTGAGGAATCATGTCACCTCCTAATTACATGCCCCATTTTCCCCCAGCTGGTTCCCCTGGTTTTTAGTGATCTCATCTCTTTTATAAACTCAGTTAGCTGACAGTTGGCTCATGCTCACTGGCCTAGATTTCATCATTTCAGTGCCAGTTATCAATTTATTATAGGGAAGGAAAAAAATGTCACAATGAACTACAAGTGGAGCAATTAATTCACTTAATTCTCTTTCAATACAAACAAGAAGAAAATCTCAATTTAAAAATGGCATGCTTCTTTTGTGAAAATGATATTTTCCAACATATGTGTAGGGGAGTGATTAACATAGTATTATTTGAGAACAAACAGGCTTATATAAGTGTAATATTTGTTAATTTTACAGAAAAACTTCTGTGTAGAATAAATATGTACTAATGTAGCAAAACAGGAAAATCTCCCACCAAAAAACCCTTTTAACATTATGAGTAGTAAAAATGAACTAATGCAGTAAAACAGGAAAATCTCCCACCCCCCCAACAAAAAAAAACAAACCTCTTAAGGTTATGAATAATCCAACATTCTTAACTAGAATACTAAAAGAAGGAAGTGAATATAATTTTATGTGCTAAAATTGTTATGAAATAAAACGTTCTTAACTAGAATACTAAAAGAAGGAAGGAATAAATTTATGGTGCTAAAATTGTGTTATGAATAACTCATTCTATCTACCTAGTTTACTCACTAAACTGTGCCTTATTTATTATGTGCCAGATGAGTGAAAAACTAAAATACAATGATACCCATCACTTTCTCAGGGATGACTCCACCCACTTTCCCAGTCTAAATTGTGTCCATCTCTTAAACTGTTTCATAAGCACTGTGTGCTTTCTCCAAACTGCTTATCACAATTTGTGGTATAGTTATTAAATAATTAGTATTGAGTAGGATTAAATAATAAAGCTGCAGTGAAATAGTAAATATATTACAGGTTTGAAGTTTTTTCCTTTCTTCCACAAGGAAGTAAGGAATATATTACTTTTGATCACAGCTATATTTATAGTGACTATTTGCATTATGTTTGGCAAATGGAGATCATATACTAGTGGAGAGGCACTTTAACAATGTTGATACAAGTGAACACTGGGTATTTTAGAAGCACAGAGGAGGTATCAAATTCAGCAAGGGAGAAAATGCAAATGTATAGTAAATCAGTAAATACACACATTTTAAATAAAAAAGAACAAATGGTACATGGATATGACAAATCTGAAGATGATACATGAATGGCTAAAGTTAGACACACTGTCTTAGAAAAAATTCTATCACTTGTTCATCATTTATAATGTAATAACAATAACAGATACTTTGGCTCAGAACACCTAACTGATGAATGAAAATGATTCTTTCAACTCCCAAAGTTATGGAGTTAACCGAGGAATATCTAACGCAGGACTAAAAGAAAAAGAAATCTTGTATGCTATGTATTTACGAAGCAAAAAAAATCCAATTCCAGTTAAAAACCAAGATCTCAGAGAGTTTCAATCTAATAGTCTGTACCCAGAGGAAATGACAACAGATGGTGGGAGCAACCCAGGAATTGATACTTCAAATTATTGAGACTAAATTTCTCTTCATGGCCGCCTTTCTTAGCTTCTGGGCAACCAAACAAATTGCAGCCAACGGCCTTTATATCTCTTGTATGTTTTTGTTCTGCTAATCTGTTGTTATGTCAGTTTAATTCGTAGGCCCAGCTGGAGACCTAAAAGGTAAGTAAACTGACATAAAACCATATACAAGATCACGAATTAGAAAGGACCAGTAAATCCTTTGTATAGCAACATAATCCAGATTATGAACACTATATTATAAAACAAAAAAAGAAAATAAAAATCAAGGGCTAAAGAAATTACGATTTTATCAAATAGACAATTATTCACTTTTAAAAAGATTTCCCAAATTAGTTATATAAGAAGGGAAAAGATTACAAATTGTAGGCAATATTCTAAGGATGCAGTTTATTATTAGTCTCTATTGGCATTACAGACGATGAGAATGGAAAACCCTAAAGTTCCGATTCCTTCTCTTCTTGATATTTCAATTATTTATTTATTTAGATTTTTTTCCTTTCTTCAGACACAATATTAATTCTAGAGATCAATAGTGTGACATTTAAAACAAGCAAAATCATCTCCAGATTTGTGTTTCACACTCTGAGAACAGTGTAGTATGCAAACACAGTCTTTCCCTACTTGATTGTTAAGCTCTCTAGAGCAAGTAAGCTTTTCAGGTGAAAGGTGCCCTGAATCCAACATACCTACTATAACATTTACTTAGCTGAATAAGATCCGCTAAGTACAATTCTGCTAGGATATGAACAACTGCAGAATCAAGTTGTAAGAACCTTATTATATATCTAGAGCTAAATGAAAACAACATGTCTATTGGAAAGCCACCATAGTAGGTTCATTTTCTTTTCTATTTTATCTTATATGTGTGTGTGTATATGTGGGTATAAATACACACACACATGCACGCACACACACTGTCACCCAGGCTGGAGTGCACTGGTGCAATCATATCTCACTGTAACCTCAAATTCCTGGGCATAAGTGATCCTACATCTCAGTCTCCAGAGTAGCTGGGATTACAGGTGAGAGCCACCTCTCCTGGCTTCATTTTCTTTTGAAATAGATTTCTTGGGAACTTTCTTACTGCTTGCCTCATCTCTACTCTCCCACCCCCTATGTGGCCTAGATTCCAGTCACACTGAATTGCATCTTCCATTGTGAGCTCGGGAAGGTTCTCTCAGGCCTTCAGGCTTTAGCACATACGTAGAACGGTCTACTTGGCAAAATCCCGTAATTCCCACAAAGCTCACCTCAGTCATCAACTCTTTCAGAAGGCTTACCTGACTCTTCCACCTCTTGCCCTCCCATCCTGCCTCAAAAATCTTCAAATATCTTCTCAACTCATTTGTCATTTTGTTTTATAATATTTTACAACCAGGGTTGCCTCCCTAGACTTTTGAGTTCCTTGATGAACAGGAAATGAGTCTCATCTTTGTTTCGGCTATTCAACTGTTTTTTTTTTTTTGTTTTTGTTTTTTTTGGAGACCAAATTTCACTCTGTCACCCAGGCTGAAGTGCAGTGGTGCAATCTCAGCTCACTGCAACCTCCGCCTTCTGGGTTCAAGTGATTCTTGTGCCTCAGCCTCCAGAGTAGCTGGGATTACAGGCACCTGCCACCACACCGTTAAGTTTTGTACTTTTAGTAGAGACGGGGTTTTGCCATGTTGGCCAGGTTGGCCTCAAACTCCTGACCTCAGGTGATCTGCCTGCCTCAGCCTCCCAAAGTGCTGGGATTACAGGCGTGAGCCACCATGCCCAGCAACATTCAGCTCTTAAGGAAAATCACTATTTCAAATAAAATGAATTCATATTTAATCTTACTGCTCCTATCAAAGACTGAAAAAGTAACACACAGCTACTTTGAGAAGTAAATGACTAGAAAAGGATTAAAAAACACATGAAAGAACCCTACCTATGAAAGCACTTTGTACTTGCACAAGATTAACATATATGAGACATCTATTTTTAAGATAACCATATAATATCTATGTGAAATTTTGTGGCAGGATACAAAGTTTCAAAATGCAAGAATGCCCTTCATCTGCCCCTTTCTTTGTTCAGCCGTCCGTGGTTCTTCTACAAGGCCCTGTGAAGAACTGGATCTTACCGACCCAGATAAGACTTTTGTATTATATATAATGAAGAAAGGAATAACAATCAGGATAAAAAAACTCGGGCACGGTGTCGAATGCCTGTAAGCCTAGTACTTTGGGAGGTCAAGACAGGTGGCTCACCTGAGGTCAGGAGTTCAAGACCAGCCTGGACAACATGGCAAAACCCTGACTCTACTAAAAATACAAAAATTAGCTGGGTGTGGTGGCACATGCCTATAGTCCCAGCTACTTGGGAGGCTGAGGCAGGAGAATCGCTTGAACCTGGGAGGTGGAGGTTGCTGTGAGTTGAGATTGTGCCACTACACTCCAGCCCGGGCAATGAGAGCAAAACTCCATCTCAAAATAAATAAATAAATAAAATAAAAAAACTACTATGCACTATTAACTAAAAGACCTAACAACTCAAAGGATATAGACAGGAAAAACAGTGTTCACACTCACTAATTAGTATTTCAGGGAAATACAAATTAAATCCATAAGCTGATACTATTTCAGACAAATCAGATTGACTACAATTTTAGCATTTCTTTTTACTTTTTTTCTTTTTTTTTGAGACAGAGTCTCACCCTCTTGCCCGGGCTGGAGGGCAATGGCGCGATCTCAGCTCACTGCAACCTCTGCCTCCTGGGTTCAAGCAATTCTGCTGCCTCAAACTCCTGAATAGTTGGGATTACAGGTGCGTACTCCCATGACTGGCTAATTTTTTCTATCTTTAGTAGAGATGGGGTTTCACCATGTTGGCCAGGCTGGTCTCGAACTCCTGACCTCGTGATCCACCCACCTCAGCCTCCCAAAGTGCTGGGATTACAAGTGTGAGCCACCATGCCTGGCTTGACTAGAATTTTAAATCTGACAATACCAAGTATCAGTGAAGATATGAAGTAAAGTGAACACAACATTTTTGATAAGAGTATAAATTTATAAAACCATTAAGAATTCAGCATTTAAAAAATATATATCCTAGAACAATTCTCATACCTCTATATAGGCTGTTTCATTTTTTCATTAATTAAATGAATATTTATTGCATATCCACTAGATTCTAGGCACTTGAGCAAAGGAAAAATAAACAAAAAAATAGCAAGTAAATCATTTATTGGAAGGAGGTAAGTGCTAGAAGAAAATGTGGTGAGGGCTAAAAGAACAAGATCAATACGATCCAGGGTGTGGGAAGTCAAAGGGAGGGCAGATTTCAGTCTTAAACAGGGTGTTCAAAGTTAGGCCTCTGTGAAAAGTTAGGATTTGAGTAAGCCTTGAAGCAGAAGGAATTGTTTGGGGAAGGGCTTTCCAGCAGGTGGAATGAGAGCCAGGTACACCTGGGGTCTGGAGGCCAGCAGGACTGGAGCAGAATGAGCATGTGGACAAAAGTAGTGCATAGGGAGGCCTGAGAAAGTAGACTCTGCACCACTTATTTTGACTTTGCATGAAATGAGAAGTCCCTGCAGAGTTCTGAGCTGAAATGTAACATGATATAACTTAACTTTCAGCAGGATCACTCTGGGAGCTGTGTTGAGAATGTAAAGGAGGAACAGGGGAGAAGCAGGTTGGACAATTAAGCGGATATTGTAGAAATTCAGGCAAGAGATCACAGTGCTTAGGAAAAGGCAGTGAGAAATACTTGGATTCTAGGTATATTTTTAAAGTAGATTTCCTGATAAGATTAAGTGAGACATATTAGAGAAAGAGAGGGGAGGCAAGGATGACTCTGAAGCCTTGGGTCTCAACTACCAGAAGGATGGAATGGTGGTCAAGTGACATAGCAGGCAGAGCAATTTTTGGAGAGGAGAATAGCAGTTCAGTTTCACACATGTTAAGTTTGAGATCTCTATTAGACTATAAATAAGATGGGTTTTATTACACCCAAATTTACAGATGTAAATAGGAAAAAAAAGTTGATTATTCAAAGTGATTATCTAGAATGAAAAGAAACTAATTGCCAGTTTAAGTCAGTAGTCTTCAATTACTCTTCTTTTTAAAAACAGAAACAACAAAAGCTGGCTATGTATAAATGCATTATAACATTACACTTTTAAAAGAATGGATCATTATACATAGACTTTTACTTTAGAAGCTAATGAATAGGTTTAAGTACTCTATATTTATGTGAGTTACTCAAACAACAATGTGGCTCTTTAAAGCATTTAATGATTGAGACATTATGTGACAATTTGCACTTTATAAAAATAATCAGGAATTACTGAGAATGTTCTGGATAAAAGCTGTTAAGAGAAAAAGAACTATTAACTTTAATTACTAAAGGAGTTATTTTGAGTCACTGTCTAGCATGTTAGGAAACAGGCCAGTATTAAAAGTGGTGAACAAGAAGAAAGACTTATGCTGGAGGTTGCTCAGTAATTTGTTTGACTATTAGGATTGGTATGAAGTGAATAAGCCATTATTTCCAAGGCCTTAGGGTATTTTCTGAGGCTAAGGCAAAACAAGCTCTAATTATGAAACAAATCCATTTCGAAATCTACGTATTTCAATTTGGATCCAAATGCAAGTTTATCCAATCTCTAATCTAAAATTTATCTTTCTTTCTTTCTGCTGATTTTGAAACACCATGCAAAGGGCTGCCATTCCGGTCATTCCTTTTTCAGGTTTAAAATAAAACTTAGCTCATTCACCTTTTAAAAACCTACAAATAATTCTTCAAAAATATTTACTTACTGGTAATTAATAAACATAAACCATATATTGTTCCAGAGACATTACTACATAATCACCACTAATAAAGATGTGCAATAATTTCCCTTTTAAAATTATCACAATAGGCCGGGCATGGTGGCTCATGCCTGTAATCCCAGCACTTTGCGAGGCCAAGGCAGGCAGATCACCTGAGGTGAGGAGTTCGAGACCAGCCTTGCCAATATGGTAAAACCCGATCTCTACCAAAAAATACAAAAATTAGCTGGGCGTTATGGTGCATGCCTGTAGTCCAGCAACTGGGGAGGCTGAGGCAGGAGAATCACTTAAACCTGGGAGGCGGAGGCTGCAGTGAGCCGAGATCGCACCACTGCACTCCAGCCTAGGTGACAGAATAAAACCATCTCTCTCAAACAAAAACAAAAACAAACAAACAAACAAAAATTGCCACAATAAATTATAACTATAACCTTCTTAGCAATCTACATAAGGAAAAAAAGATATAATTATGTGCTTATTTTTATCTAGATCAGAGTTTTGCAAATGCAGCAACTGATATTATAGTTTGTATGAATTCTTAGTTGTGGACTGTCCCGTGCATTGCAGGATACAGAGCAACCCTACCCTCTACTCACTGGCTGCAAGTAGCAACTCCCACAAGCAGTGTCAAGCAGAAATGTCCCCAGATACTACCAATGTCCTATTGTCGGGAGAGGATATGCAAGTGTGGGCAAAACTGTCTCCACTTGAGAACTACTCACCTAGAATAAGAGTCCTAAATTAAACTAAAACAACATAGTGTTGTGGGTAGCAACTATCAGGGGCTGGTGGCATGGGCAGTAAAGGAATTCACCAAGACGGGTAGGTAGAGAAAGGCATATTTATTAGACAAAATACAAAAATACACTGCAAGAAAGCAACAGGCAGATCAGCAAGAGAGGAGCTGACTACAAAGAGACAAGGGTTTCCTAGGGATTTTACAGCATGGTGCTGGAGAGGGCTACATGCAGTACCGATGATGCCAAGGTTGCAGTGAGCTAATTTCCATTTTTCTATCAGCCACGTGTCTGGTGATAAGTCAGTGCAGGAAGATTGTGAGTTATTTCCACAGGAGGGCTACGTGCCCTGGACCAGGAAGACAGGCAGACTTAACAGTTTATCTGCTTTTTCTTTCTGCTTTCCCCTGCTCCTGCCAGCCTGACTCCCCTTCCCTTGTTGGGACCCCACACAGTGACCTTGAAGCCCCAGCAACCTCACCATTCACAACTTGTAAGGGATTTGCAGTGAAGCAGGAACAAAGGTGTCAGGGTGATAATTCCTTGCTCCACACAGTAGGTCCCTATTAGCACCCCCTTCTCTTCTCTGCCTCAGTCACCCAAATGTTAGGAGAAATTAAAATTAGCTGTCTCCGCTAAACAAACACTCATTATTGGGTACTGTTGGTTGACTTGCTGACCAATCTATGTGGCAGCTCATCTGACAATACTAAGATGTAGCCTCATTTCAGGGATGTTGGTCGCTACACGGCACATATTCAAAGTTTTAAACAGTAGCAGAAACAAAGGGGAAGAAATGTATCAATATAGCAGTATTATTGAAGACTGGTTATGTACTATGTGAGCGGACACATAGGCAGAAAAAACTGAGCTGATGAGTAAAATATACAGCAGTTTAGGTTGTAATAAATGAGAAAAAATAAAGTTCGTATGGAGTGCTATGGTCTGAGTGTTTGTTTGTGTTCCAAAATTCATGTTGACATCCTCATTCCCAAGGTGACAATATGAAGAGGTGGGGCCTTTGGGAGGTGATTAGGTCATGAGGACTGAGCTCTCATTAATCAAATTAGTGCCATTGAAAAGAGGCCCCAGAAAGAGCTCTCACCCCTTCCACCCTGTGAGGTTATAGTGAAAAGATGGCCATCTACAGACCAGAAAGCAGGCCCTCATTACACCCTGAATCTGATCTTGGACCCATCTGTGGACCAGAAAGCAAGCCCTCATCAGACCCTGAATCTGATCTTGGACTTTCATACCACAGAACTGTGAGAACTACAT
The DNA here is from genome assembly GCF_001698545.2 of Rhinopithecus bieti. NCBI lineage: Eukaryota > Metazoa > Chordata > Mammalia > Primates > Cercopithecidae > Rhinopithecus > Rhinopithecus bieti. The sequence goes on from NW_016803042.1 coordinate 639,884, forward strand.
TTTTGTTGTTTATAAGTTACCCAATTTATGGTATTTTGTTACAGCAGCCTGAACAGACTACAACATGGGGAAATATAAAAGGACAGGGTGAAAGGTGGGGTTAAAACTTTAGCCATGTACCCATGGGAAAGGCCAAACATCACTTGAAAGTATTTTGAAAAAGAAGTATAAAGTACTCTGTGATTTATTTAATACCTGCAAATATTCCCTTTAGTTAGAAAAGTATATATACATAATTAGCCCATATTTAAGATAGGAAGTAAATATGTATTTAAATAACTATATAGTGGTTTTAATATAACTACAAAACAGCAAAAGCAAGGTTAGTGTTGTCTACTTAAAAAGGGGATTATTTTGGCACACGCAGCTCAGGAAGGACACTCTTATTATATCTCTCAATACACTGACTTTGGAAAACAATGAAGTATTGCAGTGCATCTTCCAAAATAAAGGCTTTTAAGTAATGAAATTCTTCCTTTGATCAGGAAAATTACATCAACTAGAATTGTATTATTATTAATATTCTTACCTCACATTGGATCTTTGTCAACTCGGGTCTAATGGGTGAAATGGAATTTCATATTTTGGAAATAAAAAGGCTCAAATCATGGTCAAAAAAAGTCATATGCTTATATTCACATCAATGCTATAAAGGAGCAGTGTAGTCAAAAGAAATGGTTGTAAGATCGGGAATAGGCTACTCATCCAAATCATCAATTATCTGACCTTGCTTGATAGTGATATTCCATATCACCACAAATATAACTGTAGTGAGAACAAGACAAATATCCCATAATCTAGAAGATTCATTTTAAACTTGTTCTAAAATTTTTTTTCAGAAATCTTTAAAACATACAACTTTAAGGAATAACACCACTTATTTTATAATGCATGCTCTAGAATACATTTTTCTTTGCAAGAACAGGAAAGAGACCTAAGTAAACACAAAATAAACACAAATAGAAATTGATTTTTCCCAACTGTAGTAACTCTGACAATGCCCAGTATTTTTTCTCGTATCTGTTTAGCATTCATTATAAATGAAAATCTATAAGGAAGAAACTACACATTAAACCACAGGGTAGCTTAGCTTTTGTGTTCCATTTCAAAAGGCCTTGCTCTCTATCATCAAAACTATATTTGCTTCTCAAAGTTAATACCAAGTTCACTGGAAATTTATTTGTAAAAGGAAATGGTCACTGAAAAAAATCATTCAGGCTTCCTACCATTATGGCTTTTTCTTTACCCTCACTGGCCACAGAATCCTGAATGAAGGGCTGTTACTGTTCCTTTCTGTGGAAGAAACAATACCTCCACAGAAAGTGGTAGTATAAAAACACTATCAGGTGTTTTCAGGCCCCACCTCCTTAATATTTTCAAGTCATGTTCTTGATAAGTACATGAAGTGCTGTTTTAGAATTATGTTTCACAAATGCTGACATCTAGCAAATCATTTCTTTCTAACAGTAGCTCCAAACACCTTTATTACACAGACAGTAAGTACCTGTGCTAGGTCAGGCATAATACAGAGATCACAGTTCCATTAAGATGACATGCAAACAATTTCAGCGACATGAAAAGATCCATAATAGAGAAATGTATGTTGTTTCAGGAGCAGAGCAAATAGCAACCTCTGCCTGAGAAGATTCACAGATGGACTATTCTCTAAAAAATAATGTACCCAATTCCTTCTTTCTAGCTTAAAACACTTTCTTTGTGGCCATCAGTTTTCTGGTTAGCCTTCTTTGATCAACGAAGTACCCACCCTGATCACAAACCCTCAATGAGCATACCTTGTGGCTTTGGACTTGCAGCTGAGTGTTTCGCTGGCCTGTTCCCATTTATTCCCTGAGCCTCTTCTTCAGATACATTCTCACCAACCAGTGTGGTTGTGCTGCTTATGGAGCAAGGCTGAATTAAAGCAATCTTTGGACAGGTACTGCTGCTACCTGCAAGAGTTCAGAAAGAAAGGGCAGGTAAGTATGGAGGCATAGCACAATGCTGTCTTATAAGTCAAATTTCTCCTGACCCCATAAAACAAAAACAGTCATCGTTATAAGACTAAGCACACAAATATTTTTCCCACATGGACTGGCCTTGACAAAGAGTTTTCCTGGGAACTATCTCATTCCATGTGCTTTAGGAATCTTATAATGGATTGACAGAAGATGTTGACAGAAGACTGTTATACACAGGCCTCCTCTCCTTGCAGGGCCACAGAAAGGGCAGAACGCAGCTGCTACAATGTAGGCGAAGGAAAGGACGGAATTAATCCGTTAAAAGCCTTCCTTTTTAGTGTTGGGTCTGTGGCTAGTCATAGAGCAACTCAAAAGAACAAAGGAGGAAAGCCCAACGTGACAGCTGACCTAAAGACTCCAGAAGAATGGCTCGATTAGAAACGAACAAACACACGCACGCGCCCACGTCCACACACACCCTCGTGCCCACTAGGCTTACTCAGACGCCACATCAGCATCCATGACATACTTTAACAGTGACCCATGTTTTCCAAAGAAGGGACGGCAAGATTATACAGATAACATGGTCACATTTACATAGAACTCAAAAACCCCAAAATGTTCTTTAAAATCACACAAATACATCATGAGACATAGAGGAAGAGGAAAAGATTAAATTTTTGTTCACATTCTGGTATAAAAAATTATATGTTGAATTTCAGAGACTTTTAAAGAAGTCATGTGTCAGTGTTCTCTCTTTATTATGCATATTAGATTTCCTTCTCTTCTGGTTGACATGGTGATATTAAGATGACTGACTCTGCTTCAGAGAAAATAAAATTTCTACCAGGAAATTCACTATAATTGAACCAAATAATGCAATTTAAGGCATTATCATTTGGTTAAGAAACAAAGCGTTTCATTTGTATAGAATCCAAATATCTCAAAGAGAACTCTTAGAGATTTTTTAAGCCTTAATTAGTGAAAACAAGAGAAGCTATTTTTAAAAAACCCAATCAACTTTCTGTTGAGTAAAAAAAATCACCTCTCTTAATCCAATTCATTATTAAATAATATTGATTAAAAACCACACGGTGGCTCATGCCTGTAATCCCAGCACTCTGGGAGGCCAAGGCAGGTGGATCACCTGAGGTCAGGAGTTCAAGACTAGACTGGCCAACATAGTGAAACCCCGTCTCTACTAAAAATATAAAAATCAGCCAGGTGTGGTGATGGGCACCTGTAATCCCAGCTACTTGGGAGGCTGAGACAGGAGAATCACCTGAACCTGGGACGAGGGGGAGGTTGCGGCGTGCCGAGATCGCACCACTGCACTCCAGCCTGGGCGACAAGAGCGAAACTCCGTCGCAAAAATAAATAAATAAATAAGTAAAAAACCAACCAAAAAAAACCACATTTGTGCTTTATTTTCTGTTGCTCTCCTTAAAATTTATCTTGGTAAAACAGATTTTGGAAAATATCAAGAGTTCCAAGTACCTTCTCAACAGGTCTTTCAGAGCCGATACCAAAACAGAAATTAAATGACACTAGGAGTTTGAGACCAGCCTGGGCAACATAATGGGACCTTGTCTTTACTTAAAAAAAAAAAAAAAAATTAGCTGGGCATGGTGGTGCATGTTTGCGGTCCCAGCTACTGGGGAGGCTGAGGTGAGAGGATCTCTTGAACCCAGGAGGTTGAGGCTGCAGTGAGCTATAATCACACCACTACACTCCAGCCTGGTCAACAAAGGGAGACCTTGTAACTTTGAGAAAAGAAAAAAAAAGCTGGGGTGGGAGGGGTGGTACTCATCAGACACCCTTCTGCTAAAATGGTTTATCAGCGAGATTAAGCATTGTTTAGTAAAATATAACAAGAATTTAAAAAGCAAAAGTAATGAAGGATTATTTGACAGATTATTATTAAAATTATAAAAAGGCCGGGTACAGTGGCTCACGTCTGTAATCTGAACACTTTGTGAGGCTGAGGCAGGCAGATCACTAAGCCCAGGAGTTTGAGACCAGCTAGGCAGCCACGGCGAAATCCTGTCTCTTCAAAAAACCCCCCCCAAAAAAATTAACTGGGTGTGGTGGCATACATCTGTAGTGTTAGCTACTTAGAAGGCTGAGGTGGGAGGATGGCTTAAACCTGGGAGTTTGAGGCCACAGTGAGCCGTGATCACACCATTGCACTGCACTCCAAACTGAGTGACAAGCGAGACACCATCTCAAATAAAATTATAAACAGAAGAAAAACAGTTCAAACCTTTAAATGTGTAAGCTCACCTATCTTCTTGGAAAAAAGTATGTGAAACAGGCAAAATATATCCCTAAAATCCACAACACATCATGCAACTACTTGGCCTTTTTGGGGGAAAATCTGGATGCTTTTTCACAGTGATACTAAGAATGGCTTAAAGGTCACCTTTGAGCCTGCTAAAGGCCACCTGCTGGGGACTTGTGAAGGATGCCTGTACAGGCCCACACAGTGCAGAGCCACAGCTCAACTACAAACTCAAGGAAGAAACTAATGTAATTGTAAATTGAGAGCCTGAGACATCATCAATTTATAAGAGAAAGCAGCAACAATACTATTCAAAGGGGGCAGTTAATGGCTTAAATGAGAAAACGAATTACATTGAGTCTTTTTAAAAAGGTCATCACTATTATACATTAAAATATGAAAAAAGTTTGACAGTCTATTTAGAAATAAAACATGTCTTACCTAAATATTAATGTGAATGAAAACTAGGCACTTAATTTCTAGACAGCAAACTTTCAGGGTATGGTAGGTTTTGCAAGTGTCATGTTTATAGATAATATCTCTCATGAATTTGCCAAAATGCGTGCAACAAGAGATCAACTGTGCATCTATTTTTAAAATAAGTTCATCAAAAGTCATGATTACACATCTTTTGCCAGAGGCAATTAGATCAACATTTCAGAACATTGTTTATTAAAACAAGTCTCTAAACCTCAGCCACTATCACAAAGCATGAAAACATGGTGAAGGACACAGAGAACATTTATATTTTTAAACATTTGTTTAAAAAAACAAAAAGGCAATGACAAATACATAGAGACCATATGTGACTGCAAGGCTAAAAATACTATTAATAATTACTTGACTCCCACACAATAATAATGGGAGACTTCAACACCCCACTGTCACACATTAGACACCGAATCAATGAGACAGAAAGTTACACAAGGATCATCCAGGATTTGAACCTCATCTCGCACCAAGCGGTACCTAATAGACATCTACAGAACTCTCCACTCCAAATCAACAGAATAACATTCCTTCTCAGCACCACATCACACTCTATTCCAAAATTAGCACCACATAATTGGAAGTAAAGCACTCCTCAGCAAGTGTACAAAAACAGAAATTATAACATAGCTGTCTCTCAAGAGCCACAGCTGCAATCAAACTACGAACTCAGGACTGAAGAACTCAATCAACACTGCTCAACTACACTTGGGAAACTGAACAAACCTGCTCCTGAATGACTTACTGGTGTACTAACGAACTGGAAGGCAGAAATACAAGATGGTTCTTTGGAACCAATGAGAACAAACACACCAACATACCAGAATCCTCTGGGACAGCATTTAAAGCAGTGTGTCCCCGTAGGCGGGCGCAGTGGCCTTCAAGGGCGCTGTAATCCCAGCACTTTGGGAGGCCCGAGATGGTGGATCACGAGTCAGAGATCGAGACCATCCTGGCTAACACCCGTGAAAACCCCGTCTCTACTAATAAAATACACAAAAACTAGGGCCCCGGCGAGGTGGCGGGCACCTGTTAGTCCCAGCTAGCTCGGCGAGGCTGAGGCCAGGAGAATGCGCTAAACATGGGAGGCGGCAGCTTGCAGTGGAGGCTGAGATCCCTGCCACTGCACTCCCAGCCTGGGCGACTAGAGCGACCGACTCCTGTCTCAAAAAAAAAAAAAAAAAAAAAAAAAGAGTGTGTAGAGGGAAAATATAGACAACAAAATGGCCATAAGAAGAAGCTGAAAAATCTACAAAATATGACACTCTACACACAAGAAAGAAGGCAACATTAGAGAAGGCAACAGCAAGCACATTCAAAAAGGCTAGGGCAGAGAAGGCAAGAAATAACTCAGAAGATCACAGAGCAGAACTGAGAGAGATAAGAGACAAAACCCTCCAAAAAATCAACTGAATCCAGGACTTGGTTTTTTGAAAAAGAATCAACAAATATGATAGACCAGGCTAGCAAAACATAAAAGAAAAAGGAGACAAAAAAAAAAAAAAAAAGAGACAGATAGACGCAATAAAAAAATAGACTAGAGAGAATAACACACACCGGACCCCAAACAGAAATACAGACCACAGTACAGAGATACATAAAAACACCTCTAACGGCAAACAAACTAGAAAAATCTAGAAGAAATGGATAATTTGCCTGGACACGTAAGCACTCCAATCCCAAAAAGACTAAAGCAAAGGAAGAAGTTGAAACCCTGAAGACCAAAATAGCAGGCTCTGAAATATGAGGCAATAAATTAATAGGCCTAGCCACACAAAGTCCAGGAAGACAGAAAATAGAAATATATACAACAGACTGAATTCTACAACAGAAGGTATAACAGAGGAGGCGAGTACCCATCTCCCTTCTGAAAGCTATTCCAATCAAATAAGAAGAGAGAGAATCCTCCCTAACTCCATTTTATGAGAAGCACATACATACACTAGAGAAACAAAGACACTAGAGACAGAGAGACACAACAACAAAAAACGAGAAGTTTAGACGGGAATATCCCTGATGAACATCGATGCACAAATCCTCCAATAAAATAACTGGCAAGACCGGATTCAGCACACATCAAAAAGCTTATCCACCATAGATCAAGCTGGGCTTACATCCGCTGGGATAGACAGCTGGTTCAACATTCGCAATCAATAAACGTAATCGCAGCTATTAACACAAAGAACCAAACGACAAGAACACACATGACAATACAAGATAAGAGCAGAGAGCTTTGAGCAAAATTCAGGGCCAGGTTGACAAAGGCCAATATATAGAGAGATAAGAGATATACACTAAGACAAGAACAGAGAGGGACTTTGGGAATATTTGGGAATATTTTAATTAAACTATAAAGTCACAGATAAAATAATAATAATAATAATTATTATTATTTGACCCTTTACAGGAAAAAATGTATGGACCACTGGTATAGGTTAAACAAATCATGGTAAAAGAAGTTTGCCTAAAAGAAGCACCCTTTCATTAAACACTTCATCTGCTAACATCTTGGATAATAGCAACAAAAACTGAAACTTTTTGCTTATTTATGATTGACTTAGCCTACTCATATTTGGAAACAGTCCTTATTTGGGTGCCAGTTGCATAACAGGGAATTGAAACCAAAATTGTAACCAGATGGTCCTCTCATTTAAGAAGTTTTACATTAACTCTAGAGGTTCTTTGACTGGAAATGACAGTATCAAGAAGAACCAGTAGGGCTGATTTATAATTATAAATAGTTATCTTAGACACAGCTATAACAAATTACAGTATGTTAGTCAGCATGGGGAAGGAGAGGTATATGATTTAAATACGGTCTCCTCTTGAGGGCTGGTCATCTTTTAGCCACTTTTAGTACTAACCCATTTTGTACTCTGATCTTGGGTTGCTGACCTATGCTTGCTGGGTTGTAACACCTACAGGAATTCCTAGACATATGCTAACTGCAAATATTCTCAATTGGCCTCAGTGTTGACTGCATATAGCTCCCTCGTTCCATCTGCAGAGGTTGCCACTATGGCTGAACTTTCCTTTATCTGTCTTTTTTGGCATTTCAATAGTCATGCACTAAGTCACGCTTTTGTGTGGTAGATACGCCCTATGATTGGTTAGGGTGACTTTTGGCTACTATTTGCAAGACTCTGTTATAGGCTGTTATCTTATATTTTACCAAATCATTCTTGAATTATTCTTTCGCATTTTAAGTTTGGACCCTCTCTTTGCCTATCCATTGCAAAGTCCACTCAGTTCTCTGATTCTTCGGGCCTGACCTCTTGCCACAGTGTCCATGAGCTCAGATCACATCTTTATACAGTCTTGCTTACAGTCTGGTTATACTGTCTCATCCATCCATGCACTGGGTCTCTAGCCCAGGAGATCTCAATGGAGTCCACCCTTTGGGATAAGGATCTCTTGGATTTAAGAGGGAAGACACAGTTTTCTAAGGTAGACGATCTTTATGGGAGCATATTGTCCATTAGGATAAACATACTTTAAAAAACCAAAACCCACTTTATTTGCATTTAGTTTTCACTGTCTCCTTAGTGTACTACAACCTGTGAGGATTACTTAGATTTGTCTTGCATGGCTTTTGGCACCATGGATGGCACTTTTGAAGAACACGGTCAGGTATTTTGTAGAATGTCCCTCAAATTGTGTTTCTCTGTTATTTTCTCATTATGAAACTGTGGTTATGGGTTTGGGGGAAGAATATCACAGAGGCAATGCACCCATCTCACTTTATTATATTAATATCACTGCATGGTAGCAATATGATTATCATGTGATGTTAACCCTGGTCGGCTGATGAGGTGGCATCTACCAGGTTTCTCCACTGTAAAACACTATAAAACATTACTCAACAGTCTTCTATCATAACTCCCAAAACTCCCCCATTTGTCCCATAGATTGCAGATTACATCTCCCATATGATAGCTAAAACACCTAGATTAAGAGATCAATTGCCTTTTTTAAAAAAAAGTCATTAAGGTTATAAAACTCACAGTTTACAACTCTCTTGCTAAGGGGAACGAATCCATAGCCAGGAAATTTATTTGAGTGTTATTTCAAACAGCTCCCCAAACTTCTAAACCTGAATAATAAATTTTCTAGAAACATAATTATCAAGCCACAAAGGTTCTTCAAAAAGAAAATCTGATGTAGAGTTAAAGAAAATTCCTTGAACCTAGGAACTGCACTTCTAGGACTCGAATCTACGGTAATAGCCCTGAACATGTAAAGGTAAATATAACACTAAAGAACATATGCAGCAGATTGGGAAGATTTCCAAAATATTATTAATTGAGAGGTCTCTAAGACATTATTAAACTATAGAATATGTATAATATCTCAGTTTTTAAAAAGAATAAGATATAGACAAATGTATAGAAATGTACTGAAAGAGAGGGAAGATAACACACCAAATGTAACTTTGGGAATTGCAGATGGAGGTGAGGTGAGAGAATGAATGAGAATTTTCATATTTTGGTCTCTAAATAGCTATATCATTTAAATCTTTTATAATAAAAATGTATTTATATATTACTCATATTTTTAAAAATCTATGAAAGTCACAAAGTATACATACCACAGAGACTTTTAAAAAAGCATATCCCTGCTGGGCATGGTGGTGCATGCCTGTAATCCCAACACTTTGGGAGGGCGAGGCGGGCAGATCACCTGAGGTCAGGAGTTCAAGACCAGCCTGGGAAACATGGTGAAACCTCGTTTCTACTAAAAATACAAAAAGTAGCTGGGCATGATAGCTGGTACCTGTAATCTCAGCTACTCAGGAGACTGAGGTGGGAGAATTGCTTGAACCCAGGAGGCGGAGGTTGCAGTGAGCCGAGATTGTGCCACTGCACTCCAGTCTGGGTGACAGAGTGAGACTCCATCTTGGGGGTGGGAAAAAAAAAAAAAGCATATCCCTTACATTTGTACATCCATGTTCACAGCAGCATTAATTCACAATAGTCAAAAAGTAGAAGCAGGCCCGGAGCAGTGGCTCACGCCTATAACCCCAACACTTTGGGAGGCTGTGTCGTCCACCACCACGTGCAGCTGATTTTTTTATTTTTAGTAGAGACCGGATTCCACCATGCTGGTCAGGTTGGTCTCAAATTCCTGACTTCAGGTGATCCACCCACCTTGGCCTCTCAAAGTGCTGGGATTACAGGTGTGAGCCACTGCACCCAGCAGGAAATTCTATCAACAACATGGAGGAATCTTGAGGACATACATAATGCTAAGTGAAATAAGCCAGTTACAAAAAGAGAAATACTGTATAATTTCACTTTAAAAGGTACTTAGAATAGTCAAAATCATAGAAACAGAAAATGGAATGATGATTTTGAGGAGCTGGGAGGAGGGGGAAAAGAGGGTTATTATTTAGTGGGTGCAGAATTCAGTTTTGCAAGATGAAGAGTTCTGTGGATGACAGTGGTGAATGTATTTAATGACAGTGAAATGTACATTTAAAAATGGTTATGATGGCAAATTTTAAGTACTTTCTACCACAATTAAAATTTTAAAAAATTTTAAAGCACACCCTTTGTTTAACCAAGGAAAAGTCAAGAAATATTAAGCTGTTCTTATCTCTGATATGGCAAGAAACCATATCAAAGACTCTTGAAAATTAAAGTGCCTGGCCAGACGTGATGGCTCATGCATGTAATCCCAGCACTTTGGGATGCTGTGGAGAGAGGATTGCTTAAGATCAGAGTTTGAGACTAGCTTGGCCAACACAGCAAGACACTATCTCTACAAAAAGTAAAAAAAAAAAAAAAAAAGTTAATTGAGCATGGTGGTGCACACCTATAGTCTTAGCTACTTGGGAAGATTACTTGAGCCCAGGAGTTTGAGATTGCAGTGACCTGTAATGGCACCACTGTACTCCAGCTGCAATAGAGTGAAAGACCTTGTCTCTTAAAATAAAAATTAAATATTGAAGTGCACTTGCATTACTGCTTGGTTCTCATCTCCCACTTGCACCCACAATTCCATGCCTTCCACATGCTGAGACTATCCTACACTTAAATCTCCACTGCAGACCTCGCCCGTCTCCAGATTTACACATACAGTTGCCTACCAGAATCTTCCCCAGTATGTCTGAAAGCCATCTCACTATCAACAGATTCATATCCGAACCCCTCATCACCCAACTGTTATCTAAAACTAACTTCCTTAAGGTTTTCTCTGACTCAATAGTAACAACTCCATTTATGCATAGGCTAAAACCTTGGAAACACCCCAAATCCTCTTTTTCTCTCATACTCTACATCCTATCCACCAGGAAATCCTGGTGGCTCTACTTCCAAAATATTTCCAGATTTTACCATCTAGCATTATCTCTGGTGCTACTATTCTGGCCTAAACTACCATAATTTTTAACTGAATTATAGCAGTAAGACCTCTGCTCCTTCCCATGTTCCCAGTGCAGTCCGTATTTTCAAACCAGGACCAAAGAGACCCTTTTAAAACTCAAGTCAGATACTGTGCTTAAAATTCTCCAATGGATCCACATTCTACTGAGAATAAAATCTCAAGTTCTTTGCAATGCTTTGTAAGCTCTATAGGATCTGGCCTTAGCCCCATTACTACTTTCACCTGATTGGCCACTATTGCCCCTTGGGCATTCCATTCCAGGCATGCTGGCTCCTTGCTATTCCTCCAACAGCCTGAGCAAACTACTTGGTGCTGGAATGTTCTTTCCCCCGATTTTATTTTGAGGTTAATTGCTTTATCTTTTTAAAATCTTGGCTCAAATTGTATCTTGTCCACATGAACTACCCTGACCACACTATACAGTTTTATTGCTACTCCAACCCTACATTATAGTTTATTCTTTCCTGTAGCACCTATGGCTTTCTAACAAACTACATTATTTATTCTTTTATTGCTTATTGTCAGTTTTCCCTGGTTAGAATGTAAGCTCCAGGAAGACAGCAATCGTGCTCCTGACAAATTCCAGGAATACCACCGGTCACAGGGTAGATGCTCAATACATATTTGTCAAACAAATGAATTCTGGAGACCTTGGGCAAGTTTCTCTGTTTGCCAAAATTCTTAGTTTCTATTTCATAAAAGATGTTTTCTAAATTCTGACAATATGGAAATACGTAGTTTAGAGCCCAACCTATATAAAATTTTTGATATTTCCATTTAAATCTAAGATCCAAAACATTCAAAGTTATTCTACACAAATCCTCAATATTCAGTTTTTTTAAAAAAAAGTTAAAAGCTACACATACCTAAATGATTTTCTTCACAACCCAGAAGCAGATTTGCAAGCATCTGGAATTGTGGAACTCTCCAGATGTTTGTCTTGATAAAAAAATAGCAATGGTAAAAAGAAATCCCAGTTATTGGCTGAATGTTTGTTATTATAATTATTTTCATTTATCATTATGTTTTTGAGACAAGACCTCACTCTGCCACCTAGACGGAGGTGCAATCACAACTCACTGCAGCCTCAATCTGAGCTCAAGTGATCCTCCCTCCTCAGCCTCCTGAGTAGCTGTGACTACAGGTATGCACCACCACATCCAGCTGATTTTTTAAAGATTTTTGTAGAGATGGGGTTTCTGTTGCCCAAGCTGGTCTCCAACTCCTGGTGTGAAGCAGTCCTCCTCCCAAAGTTACGGAATTACAGGCATAAGCCACCATGCCCAGCATGTTTCTGTTTATTATTTTATTTACATTTACTAGGATCACTAACTTATATGCATTATAAGCTGCTAATATTTCAGACTCATCATACAATGCTACTTAAAATTAAAGAATATTATACTGTCAGGTAGATCAAATGGCTTGAGGTCTTTTGAGTTCAAAAGTAATATAAACTCAAAATAAGACTTGAAGGGAGATAACTGCAGATATTCAATATTTCTAAAGGTCTCATGTTTGGATGAGCACAAATATAAAGTGTAAAAAGGCAACCTTGACTGTTATCTTTCTTAAGCATATCAACAATATGGTCATGCAGTTGACATAAATGTACAGCCTCTAAAGACAAAAATAATTTTTAAAACAATAATTTTGTTTTCCCCAAATTAGACTCCATATTATTTACTGAGTGCCTTTTGTTTGCTACCCCAAAAGGATGAAAAGGATAACACTAAGATTTCTAAAGAATACTATTGTCGGCCGGGCGCGGTGGCTCAAGCCTGTAATCCCAGCACTTTGGGAGGCCGAGACGGGCGGATCACGAGGTCAGGAGATCTAGACCATCCTGGCTAACACGGTGAAACCCCGTCTCTACTAAAAAATACAAAAAACTAGCCGGGCGACGAGGCGGGCGCCTGTAGTCCCAGCTACTCGGGAGGCTGAGACAGGAGAATGGCGTGAACCCGGGAGGCGGAGCTTGCAGTGAGCTGAGAGCCGGCCACTGCACTCCAGCCTGGGAGGCAGAGCAAGACTCCGTCTCAAAAAAAAAAAAAAAAAAAAAAAAAAAAAAAAAGAATACTATTGTCTGTGGCACCTTAAAAGTTAGAATTCTTGCAACCTGCTATGCTCATCCTAATTCCAATTTTCAATAGGAGCTGATAAGACCCATGGCCATAGCACCTGTTATAAGAAGACTGCATACTGCTACAATAAAAATGTGGGCTCTAGAGGTCCAATACTCTGCTCCACCACTCTCAGGATGGCCATTTGTTGTTAGAGACCATGTGTCCCTGCATAGACACGTTAAAAGTGCACACTCCAGCCAGGCACAGTGGCTCACGCCTGTAATCCCAACACTTTGGGAGGCTGAGGCGGATGGAACACCTGAGGTAGGGAGTTCCAGAATAGCCTGACCAACATGGAGAAACCCTGTCTCTACTAAAAATACAAAAAAAAATTAGCCAGGCGTGGTGGTGCATGCCTGTAATCCCAGCTACTCAGGAGGCTGAGGTAGGAGAATAGCTTGAACCCCAGGAGGTGGAAGGTTGTTAGTGAAGCCAAAGATCGCGCCATTGCCACCAGCTCATGGGACAACAAGAGCGAAACATCTGTCTCAAAAAAAAAAAAAAAAAAAAAAAAGGCACACTCCATGATGACTCCTGCACTGGGGCTGGCCAGTGTGCTCTGTTGTACCTTGGCATGCTGTATTCTCAGGTAGAGACTGAACTTGCAGCAGGAAGGTAGCTCTCCCACTCATATTTGCCTTCACTACTGCCTGTGTTCCATGTGATAATGGAGGTTCCCCTTTCTGCTGTGTTCAACTAAGAATGTTGGTTAAAGCCAGGAGTGGTGGCTCACGCCTATAATCCCAGCACTTTGGGAGGCCAAGGCAGGCAGATTGCCTGAGGTCAGGAGTTCGAGACCAGCCTAGCCAACATGGTGAAACATTGTCTCTACTTAAAGAAAAAAAAAAATGCAAAAATTAGCCAGGCGTGGTGGCGGGTGACTGAAATCCCAGCTACTCAGGAGACTGAAGCAGGAGAATCACTCGAACCCAGGAGGCAGAGGTTGCAGTGAGCGGAGATCGAGCCACTGCACTCCAGCCTGGGCGACAGAGTGAGACTCCATCTCATAAAACAAACAAACAAAGAAACAAATAAAGATTACAGAAAGATCTAGCTATTTACAGTACACAAATTACTCTGTGTCTGTAGTGATGACCAGAGTGGAAGGTGGCAGTAAAGAGAAACCACAATCAAGTACATGTGTCTTTTCTAATGCTTAAAAAGGCAATTCTATTGACACCATCTTGAGCTGGAGGAGGTTTGCAGACTGCTGTGCTTTATCTGAAAATTGTTTCCAATTCAGCATAACACCCATTTCTTGGTTCCTTCTTTTAGAGCTAAGCATAGCTATATGGAAGAGACTGGGCAATAGATTTATTAAAACACCTTGCGTTACTGCTGTGCTGGTGGTGAGAAATGGGCCTGAGAAGTTGCCCATCCACAGGATAAGATAAATGCCGAATTTTTAAACAATCACATGTTTTTTGCCAGAGCCTAAGAGTCATAATAGTTTTGAGCTTTGATATCAGTGAACAGTGAAACAGTTTTGAGCTTTGACATCATGAAGAACTCCAAGCATATTACTGTGCAGATAGGCCTGAAAACTGATGGTATACTTTTCTGGTATGATCATCTGTATCAAAAGGCAACTCAAATGCTAGGTACATGCACACTTAGGCAGCTTTCCTTGATCCCTAAAAGCATGACATTCAGCTGTTTGGATACCAATTGTATCAGTTATTGTATATCGTTAAGCACTAAATACAGTTCTACAGCAATCTAAATGTTCTTCAAGTCAGCCCTGTCAAATAACCCTCATTTTCCTGCGGTCAAATTGTGGCTTTTCCATTTACTGATGATCAGCTGGGTGAATGACTTACTTTCCCTGTATTTCAATTTTGTCATCTATAAATGAAAAGTCATAGGATTCATAATAGTATCCACCTAAGTTGCTGTGAGGATTAAAGCAGTAAATTCTAGTGAGCATACTACAATAGTAGCTAGTACATGATATATCTAAAATAGTTGTAATTATTTGAAATTACTAACACTTATGTAATAATGCTGCATGATGCCGGGGGAGTGTTCCTGACTCTGCTCCTTCAGCCTCCTAAAGCCTCTTACTTCCTGTCTCCTTCTAGGTCTGCCCTGTCTGCTTGTATTTACCTCACTACTACCTGAGTTCTATTTTCTTACCACCCAGCACTTGCTCATGCTGGCTTTAGGACCTGCTATTAGCTTCACTGCCCAGTGCCTCTGCTACT
The DNA here is from genome assembly GCF_001698545.2 of Rhinopithecus bieti. NCBI lineage: Eukaryota > Metazoa > Chordata > Mammalia > Primates > Cercopithecidae > Rhinopithecus > Rhinopithecus bieti. The sequence continues at coordinate 655,326 of NW_016803042.1, forward strand.
CTCTGGGATTACCAATCAACCATTCTGGATAAATTCTGGCAAAATCATGACTCTTGCAAACTAACATAATAATGAATTACTTACAAATGTATGGACCTTTTATATCAAGTATGACTCTCTTATTCAACAATGATGGTAACAGGATTAATAATGATAAAATGCCTAACAACCAATATGCAGCTGAATTTACTGCAGGTAATTCAAGTCTCAAATAATTTAATCATAATTCTCCACCAAATTATTTTCACAGTATTTCACATTCTTGTAAATGTGTGTCCTGGATTCTATAAACATTTTTCATTTCTCCTCCATTTGACATTTCTTCATTTGCTATTATCGCAATTGCTAGTTTTTGATAATTAGTCATTTTCTGAAAAGCATGTTTAAGTACTTATGAACTTTTTGGGTTTTTTTTGAGATAGGGTCTTGCTCTGTCACCCAGGCTGGAGTGCAGTGGCACTGTCACGGCTCACTGCAGCTCTCACCTTACAGGTTCAAGTGATCCTCTCACTTCAGCCTCACAAGTAGCTAGGACGGCAGGTGCACCATTACACCCAGCTAATTTTTTGAAAAATTTTTGTAGGCCGGGTGTGTTGGCTTACGCTTGTAATCCCAGCATTTTGGGAGGCCGAGGCAGGCAGATCACGAGGTCAGGAGATCGAGACCACAGTGAAACCCCGTATCTACTAAAAATACAAAAAATTAGCCGGGAGTGGTGGTGGGCGCCTGTAGTCCCAGCTACTTGGGAAGCTGAGGCAGGAGAATGGCGTGAACCCAAGAGGCAGAGCTTGCAGTGAGCCTAGATCGCACCACTGCACTCCAGCCTGGGCGATAGAGCGAGATTCCATCTCAGAAAAAGAAAAAAAAATTTGTAGAGACAGGGTCCCACTATGTTGCCCAGGCTGGTCTCAAACTCTTGGGCTCAAGTGATCCTTCTTCCTTGCCCTCCCAAAGTGATGGGATTACAGGCATGAGCCACCATGCCCTACTTTTTAAAAACTCAATGTATGATTTTAATATCTCTTATCTGTATGCTGCTAAAGTGCTAACTGGTCTACAAGCATTAAGAATAGCCAATGATCAACTGCAAAAAGGGTAACAAAACCTATCAAGCTTTTACTTTATTCCATTCTTTGTTTTTTTCTTTTTATCCCTATTTAACAGTACTGAGTGATAACTCCTTAATTAAAAGTGCCAGGTACTGGGCTAATTACTAGAGACAGAAAGGCAAATAAGACACTATCTTCACCCTCAAGTAACTCATGGTTAATGGGAAAAGAGACATGAACAATTCTATAAATATCTGGAATGCCTGCCTTACCCCCACATCCATCCCCAGCCGACTGCAGCTGGGAAGCAAAGGCATCAGCCCAGGCACAGGATGATGAGACCGGAAGCAAGGCTGTGCCAAGAGGGAAGAGAAGAGGAACACGGGAGACGTGCTGAGGAGACAACTGGCAGGGGCACTAGCTGTAGAAGGCAGGGCCAAGGAGGAGGAAAGGATGACACTTACTTCGCAACATTGCTAGTGTGACAGGGAAACAGTGTCTTTCACTTTAAGAATGCGAGAAGAATACTGTTTTGTGTGTGATGATTTCAGGAGCCAGTGAGCCGAGGCTGTCAAAGATGCAGTCTGTCTTGACATTCATTAGCCTCAGCCATCCCTAAACACATAGTGTGTCCTCATTTTTCAATCTCATTGTTACATTATTAGATATAGTCACTTTGGTGCTTTCTTTAAAATTATCATTTTATTTTCATTTTAAGGGAGTGGGGAAAGCCTGTTTGCTAATTCAGGGCCAATTATACATAGGCTCTGATCCATTCATTATGTTTTGTTGTTTGTGGTCTCACTTGTCCTTCTTCCTCTAAGAAGTGCTGATTTCCTGAATTCTGTTAATAGCAGCAACAAATATCAGCCAAGTGACTCAGATGGAGGATGAGGGGGAAGCACTCAATAAGAGCCTAGATAACTTTTTTGGGTGTTTGCTGGTTCCTTCCGAACCCCAGAGTTAAGAGCCAGGCGAAAAGGTCACAGCAATGAATTCAGAGCACACGCCACAGGCCCTGGGACAACTTTTCCCTAAGCGTGTTCTGTGGGGTGCTACTCTGACAAGAGAATCCCTCATCTCTCATCACTCTTGGCCACATCCAGGATTCTGTATGAAATGTCTGTTATTTGCCCAATTTTAAAGCTACATCTTGTATACTTACAATATTAATGGGCATATCAGAGGCTCTGACAAGCTCTGCAATAGAAAAAACCTGCTTAACTCTGAACTCAGTGTTTATCTAGAAAACCTTTCCACCACATATTACTGTAAGTCAACATCCCATACAGCTAGTATATCTTGGAACATGTTTTGGGAAAAGCTGCCCTAGGGACTCCATCCCACGTTCCTGACAGTTCCATTTTGGCTGTTTCCCAGACCTTCCCATTGCCATTACTGGCACGTGCTTTTGACTTCTCGGTAATCATCTTGAGGTGCCCTCACGACCCTGACCTTGAAATCATGAACCCAAACTCTAACCTGCTCTTGGACCTGATCCCATATGTTCCCAGCCTTGAGGCTGCACGATCTCACGATGTTCTGACCACAAAGCAGCAGTGGGGCAGGACCCAGGATGCCTGAGTTCTATGCATGGAATCTAAAAATGGAGTAGTCCTCAGCCTAAAAAATCAGATGAAACCACATTCTGTAATTCTGCCAGTCCACTTTCTCTTCATTCTCTCCACCTCCCTCATTTCTCTCAAATGCAAAATCCCACAACCTAACAGACTTGGAGGCATGCAACTTAGGAACCACAGGAAATCTCCAAAGGAATTGGTTCTTTCCTTGAAGTGGTTATAAAATAAATCTGCATGCTGCTTTAAGTACAGGAAGCAAGTATCATAATAATTACCAATACAGAGAATAGTAATATGGAAATGCAGAATAACGCATGCACAGTTTTATTTCATTGAGACAAGTATCATAAGATCTCAGAATACAAAAGCAAATTTCTGGCCTGTAGTTCTAAGTAGCGAAAAGATGTTTTAGCCCTTTGCTTTGTTACCTCCTTGTGGGTTTAAACTGTAAGATCAGACAAAACACTTCATTTGATAAGAAGCTTGCCTTCACATTGAAGACCTATAATCCAAATACCCCTCACACACGGATGCCCCAACAGGGTACTGAGGTATGCTCCCTGGAAAAAAATAGTTTTCAAAATGGCCTTGTCTCAACTGATTTGTTCTCTGGACACCAAGACAACTCTGTGTAAATGCAATGTAACATATAGCTTCAGGCAAGGATACACCGATGCTGAGATATGCCCTTCAGTAGCATAATACTAAAAAGTATTTATCCTGAATGTCACAAAAATATTCACAATTATAACTTGAGGCCGAGTGCGGTGGCTCATCCTTGTAATCCTAGCACTTTGGGAGGCCGAGGCGGGAGGATCACTTGAGGTCAGCAGTTTGAGAACAGCCTGGCCAACATGGTAAAACCCTGTCTCTACTAAAAAATACAAATAAAAATTAGCTGGATGTGGTGGCACGCACCTGTAATCAGAGCTAGCACCTGTAATCAGAGCTACTCAGGAGGTTGAAGCAGGAGAATCACTTGAACCCAGGAGGCAGAGACTGTAGTGAGCCAAGACTGCACCACTACACTCCAGCCTGAGCAACAAAGTGAGACTCCGTCTTAAAAAACTTGGGATTTCATACTGCTTTAAAACTAATGCAAACTTGCTTTTTAAGTACTACTACTATTCTTACTACTGTTAGTAATACTGGTAGAAATCATATCTAATAATACTAAGTGTTTATTGTGAGCCAAGCACATTGTGCACAGCACCTTATATGCATTATTTCATTTACTCCACTCAAGAATACTATGATGTAAAGTATAGCACGCATTTTTATGTCCATTATAAAGATGATTAAGAGGTGGTAAGTGGTTAGGCTGGTGTGTGTGTGTGTGCGTGTGTGTGTGTGTGTGTGCGCGCGCGTGCGTGTCTTTATTTTTTGTTTTTACATGCAGACAGGCTGGAATATACTGGCATGACCGTATCTCACTGTAACCTCAAACTCGTGGGCTCAAATGATCCTCTCACCTCAGCCTCCCAAGTAGGTGGGACTACAGGTGCATGCCACCACAATCAGCTATTTTTTTTTTCTTTTTTCATTTTTGTAGAGACTGAGTCTCATCATCTTGCACAGGCTGGTCTCAAACTCCTGGGCTCTAGTGATCCTCCCAAAGTGCTGGAATTACAGGTGTGAGCCACCGTGCCTAGCCTTGCCTGATGTTAAATGTCATATCTACATGTGGTTTGTAAGCAATTTGTGGACACAGATTCTAGCTATTGATTCTTTAGCTTTCACTCAGCAGGTACACAAGTCACTGCAGTTATTTGCCCTAATTCTGTGCCTTTATTTCAGCCGAGATTATGCAGCTAGGAGCTTCAAAATACCCAGGGCATCAAACAAATCAATTTAAGAAATACAAGGTAAGAAGAACATGAGTCTCGATTTAGCATAACTCAACGGACATCAAGACAGAGTTCCAGATTACCTTGCCTGTTTCCAGCTTTGAATCACTTACCACCTCTTCAGCTCTGCAGACTCCTGACCTTCCTCTTTGTCTCTTGTTCTGCTCCCCATTTCTGACCTACACTTGCTTCTCAAATCGAGGCTGATGAGGCCTCCCCATTGTAGACTCTTCGACATTCTCTCTGGAAACCAGTGGGCACACTCCCATAGACTCACTCTATTTTAGTCTAGTCCTACTTCCCTCTGTGCTCTATGGCTGTAGTTTCTGCTAGGCCTGACCCAAACCTCCTCAGGGAGAGGTCAGAAAAGTGCTCACAAGGCACTGTCACATAGACAGCACACCTCATTTCACCTTTCCATCCCTAAAGAGTGGGACAGATACCTGCACATTATAGTTAAATAAAAGTAGGGTTGGTTAAAAGTGGCAAAGCCATGAGTCACAACAGGGCTTTTAATTCCAAGGTCACTGCTCTTTCCACCACAACCAAGGGCCCTGTTGTCAGGTCAATATCTGTTTTGCATTAGAAATGGGTTCATGTCTGGGGTGGTGGCTCACGCCTGTAATCCCAGCTACTTGGAAGGCTGAGGCGGGAGAATGGCTTCAGCCCAGGAGTTTGAGACCAGCCTGAGCGACATACTGAGACTCTATCTCTTTAAAATAATAAGAAGAAGAAAAGAAAAAGAGAAATGGGCTCATAATCTGGGGCTGTACTTCTAATATTTGGGTGGCTGTGGGAACCCATTAGCATTTGTTTAATTTTGCTAAAAAGTCTACTGGCCACACATAAGTACAACAAAGATCTTAGGTCCAAATGAATTGAAATAAAATTGTTGTGAGAAACTAACAACATTCACAAAATAATTAAAGACAGTGTATTATAAAACAGATTTTAAGAAAAACTTTCAGATTTAAAACGAATTCTTAGAATCTGTTCCAGGACATTAAGATAATTAGAAATGCCTAAGTATACATATGTAACAAACCTGCACGTTATGCACATGTACCC
>NW_016803042.1:661318-666556 GCF_001698545.2 Rhinopithecus bieti
TTAAAAAAAAAAAAAAAGAAATGCCCTAGGGCAAATTCAGATCTTTAATTCGCTTGAAGAATTCAGCAATTTTACCCTGCTACAGACTTCAAGCATTTCCTCTCCAAAGGTGGAATATGTGCCAACTGTTTCCCCTACTGGAAGGGTTAGAAGCAACAAAAAAAGTTAAGAGCTGCCTAGATACGAATTCAACAAGCACTCATCTAACACCTTGTGACACAGGGCACTGTAACAGTACCAGGAAGTAAGGCACCACGGGGGACCAGTAACGTCTTCAACCAACTCTCAAGGAGCCAACTTTCCAGTGGGAAGATTCAAACAATCCTCAATCAGGGATCTGCAGCCTACAGGTCACAGGCCAAATCCAGCTTCTGTCAATAAAGTTTTACTAGAATACACATTCATTCATTTACATAATGTGTGTGATGCTTTTTACTATGTTAGCAGAGTTGAGTAGTTGCAACAAAGACCATATGGCCTGCAAAGCCTAAAATATTTACAATCTGGCCCTTTACAGAAAAAGTTTACAGAACTTGACCTAAATAATCAAGGCAACAAACTATGAATTACTGCTGTAATTTTCCAGTTTTGGTTGTGTCCCCAGCTAGTGGTGTGACCTTGGGCAAGTAAAAACCTCTAGGTTTCTGTGAACTCATTAGCAGCACCATACACAGTTGATCTAGCACATCTTGGCTTATAACCCACTCTGGAATGTATTTAATAAATTCACAGTGTTGTATGGTATAATCTTTAGTTTCTTACTGTTCTAAACCCTGCATGCCTACCACGTGACTGTGTCAGTTGCTTTCCTATTTTAAGCAAAAATTATCTCCCCAACTATCTCTACTGCATGTAAACCAGTAGACCAAAAGGGGTTAGCCACCTTAAAAAATCATGCTTCTTGGTCAGTAGTTCTCAACCATGACTACATTAGAATCATCTGTGGAACTTTAAGAAAGAAAACTGCAGTACCTGGGTTGTACCTCAAACCACTTAGGTCAATCTCTGGGGTGTGAGACCCAGGTATCAGTGTATGTTAAAGCTTCCCAGGCAATCCCACTGTGCAGTCATGGTTGACAATCACAGTGCTTAGTGTTATTAACAGGATTGAATCAAGTTAGTATTTACAGTGGAAGCTATATGAAATGAATTCCGTAATTTTAAGCTGGTAAGCTAAAGTTCACCAAAACACCATGAAAACTAATTTTTTTTTTTCTTTTTGGAGACAGAGTATCCCCCTGTCACCAGGCTGGAATGCAATGGTACGATCTCAACTCACTGCAACCTCCACTTCCCAGCTCAAGCAGTCCTCCAGCCTCAGCCTCCCGAGTAGCTGGAACCACAGGTGTAAGTCACCACGCCTGGCTCATTTTTGTATTTTTTTGTAGAGATGGGATTTCACCATACTGACCAGGCTGGTCTCAAACTCCTGAGCTCAAAGTGATCCACCTGCCTTAGCCTCCCAAAGTGCTGGGATTACAGGCATGAGCCACTGCGCCCAGCCAAAAAAATTTTTTTTTGTTTTGAGGCAGAGTCTTGCTTTGTTACCCAGGCTGGAGTGCAATGGCACCATCTCGGCTCACTGCAACCTCTGCCTCCCAAGTTCAAGTGACTCTCCTGCCTCAGCCTCCCAAGTAGCTGGGATTATAGTTACCCACCACCATGCCCAGCTCATTTTTGCATTTTTTGTAGAGACAGGGTTTCACCATGTTGGCCAGGCTGGTCTCGAACTCCTGACCTCAGGTGATCTGCCCATCTCGGACTCCCAAAGTGCTGGGATTACAAGCATAAGCCATGGCACCTGGCCCTGGCTAAATTTTACTAGTAATTATTTAAGTTCATAGTACCATGTGACTCTTGTTTAAGTCATGGCCAATACTTATGTACAAAGTATGAAGTCCTCTTCACAGGTAAGTAACAGTAAGATTATCTGATTTTAGAATCCATTTGTGACATAATAAAAATATATATACTTGATCTTTGTCTCTGGTTTCTGACAAAGGACAGCACTTAAATCAAAATTTCCAGCTGGGTGCGGTGGCTCACGCCTGTAATCTCAGCACTTTGGGAGGCCGAGGCGGATGGATCATGAGGTCAGGAGATCCAGATCATCCTGGTTAACACAGTGAAACCCTATCTCTATTAAAAATACAAAAAATTAGCCGGGCATGGTGGCGGACGCCCGTAGTCCCAGCTACTCGGGAGGCTGAGGCAGGAGAATGGCGTGAACCCGGAAGATGCAGGTTGCAGTGAGCTGAGATGGCGCCACTGCACTCCAGCATGGGGGACAGAGTGAGACTCCGTCTCAAAACAACAACAACAACAAACTCTTGTAATTTCCTAAGTGGTGGGGATAAGAGGAGCATCTTTTCTTCCTAATGGAGAGTTCTTAAATCTCTTGACGCTTCATGGGTGGAAGAAGCCTCTTTTGTTTTGATGAAATGACTCTTGGCGCAACCCTAGGTAGCCTCAGGATGGAGCTGGTTGCCAGAAAGACCAAGTAATGATCAGAAGCATAGAACTTTCAGACCCATTCCTCCCAACTTCTGGAGAGGGAGAGGGCCTGGAGACTGAGTTAATAATTGATCATGTGTACATGATGAAACCTCTAAATGACAAGGATCAGAGAGCTTGCAAGTTGGTGAATACATCCATGTGCAGGGAGGGTGGCCTACCCTAACCCATGGGACAGGAGCGCCCAAGATCAGGAATCTTCTGGACCTCACCTTATGTATTAATCTCTCTTCATCGGGCTGTTCATCTATATTCTTCATAGTATCCTTTATAATAAACCAGTAAATGCCAGTAAAGTGCTTTCCTGAGTTCTGTGAACCAATCTAGTAAATTATTAAACCTGATGAGGAGTTCATGGGAACTTCTGATTTACAGCGAGTGAGTCAGAATTATGGGGTGCCTGGGACTTGTGAGTGGCATCTAAAGTGGAGATAGTCTTGTGGGACTCAGCGTTTCACCTATGGGATCTGACGTGAACTCCAGGTGAACAACCAGTTGAAGAACTGGTTGTTGCTGGGAGGAAGACCCTCCATTTGGTGTCAGAAGTGTTCTCTGGGTACAAAGAGATAATATCAGAAACAACCTAGACATCCCCTTTTATGAAAAGTCACCAATCAGGAGCCTTGAGAAATCAAGTAAATTATTTATGGCCAACAGAAGGCATGAAAAGCTCCTATACAAGGAGAAACTTCTGTAACAATGAAATCAAAATTTTTATTGACTTCATAAAGTGTGAAAGAAATAAAAACAGATGTAGGAAAAGAACTTGAAGGGCAAAAGTTAGCCTTTTTCTAAGAGCTGTAGCCAACTCATTTATTCACAATGTCTGGTTTATAAATCGACCAGATTCTTGGCTTTTCCCGTGCTTCTGCCCACTGCCAAACTATTTTCCATTTATTCACAACAAATTTATCTGCAGGTCCAGAGAGGAGAAGAAAATCAAACTGCCTAATATTTCATAAGTTTTTACAAGGAGGCTGCTAAAACCAAATAAAATTGCTTTTAATTATCTCAATCATAAGTAACCAACGGTGAACAAATGTTTCTCTTCACAAAAGGGAAAATAGATCCTTTTCAGAAGCAAATTCTTCCTGACATTGTTGCTATTAATTTTGTACTACTTTGCTGGTTTATTTTTCTAAACTTGATTTCTCTAAATCTGAAATCTAGCGGCTAAAACATCCCAGCCTAACACTATTTCTGTAAACTAATTTCTGTAGACTTTATCTGCTTAAAACTACCTGAGCCTCCTGTGTTGCAACACTTTGTTTTGCAGTTACCAACACTGCTCATTCAACTTTTCAAACCTGTATTTTGCTTCATGGCAGTAATAGATAAAATGAACACTGCTAAGTAGGAAAAACTCCTCAGGACCAGCCAGTCACCCAAAAGCTGCTACTTTAAATGCACCATCACTTGTTCCAAGGTCAGGATCACCCAGACCTGCGGTGAAACGCAAGGTGATGTTTATCTGGGAAGTACATTTTTTTTTTTCTGAGGAAAAAAGCAGGGTGGATTACTAAAACTAGTGGTTGAAAGGTTTTGACACGATTATTTTATGACTGTGGGAAAGTTACTTAACTTATAAATTAGAGAAATATTTTTACTGCTCTACTGACATCTCTTAGGTGTAGATATAGATCAAAATTCTTCTTTTGATGGTTGGTAATTTTAAGAAAACTTAACAAATTAGGTGACTCTCTGAAAAAGGCTTGGTGATACCCTCTACTCTTGACTCTCCTTATTTTGATATTCTCTCTTTAAGAAAAATATTACTGGCCAGGCACGGTGGCTCAGGCCTGCATTCCCAGCACTTTGTGAGGCCAAGGCGGGTGGATCACGAGGTCGGGAGATTGAGACCAGCCTGGCCAACGTGGTAAAATCCCATCTCTACTAAAAATACAAAAATTAGCTGGGCGTGGTGGTGGGTGCCTCTAATCCCAGCTACTCAGGAGGCTGAGGAAGGAGAATCACTTGAACCCGGGAAGCAGAGGTTGCAGTGAGGCAAGATTGCGCCACTGCACTCCAGCCTGGCAACAGAGTGAGACTCCATCTCAAAAAAACATTACTATAAACCCCGTTTTACTAAACATTTAATAGTTAGCAGCTCACAAAGTTAAGTATTGGCTTTCCTTACTCCCTGCTGCAGAATCAGACTAGCAGGCCTCACATTTTTTCTAGACCCAGAGCACAATAGCATTGTGTGTTAGGCTTCTAACAGTGTAGGGGATTGTTTCAGTGATGCAAAACTTAAAAAGCAAATACTGCTTCTAGCTTATCCATTATTTCCTATATTTTTTTCTGGCTGACAGAAGAAAGAAGTTAGGAAGAAAATAAAATGAACCAGTTAATCAAAGATAACCAATTTTCCAATTCTGAATTTTAAAATTGCATTACATAAGCCATATTTGGCTACATCTAATACAATTTTTCTCCTATAAAAAAAAGTTTGACTATTTTATTCATTCAGTGATATAACCAATTTTATTACTCCCTTGCTTAAAATTCTTTAATGGAACTGCAAGGCCCAGTGGGGAGGGGGAACCTCAAAACCTCTAGTTTGCATAAAGGACCCTTCACATTAAGATATCAATCTCGCCTGCAGTCCCAGCACTTTGGGAGGCCAAGGCGGGTGGATCACCTGAGGTCGGGAGTTTGAGACCAGCCTGACCAACATGGAGAAACACCATCTCTACTAAAAATACAAAATTAGCTGGGGGTGGC
>NW_016803042.1:670423-686749 GCF_001698545.2 Rhinopithecus bieti
AAAAAAAAAAAAAAAAAAAGAAAGGAAGAAACAAAGAAATAACTGCTTTATAATGGCATGGAAAAGATAAGACCACAGTGACACAGTCTTTTATTTTTTTGTTTAAATTAAAAAAAAAAAATGTGTGTGTACTTATTCTCTAAGAGGGTGAAAGACCCATTTTCCCCAGGCCAAATTTTATTATAATAACCACCATGTAGAATGACCAAATTCTATGATTAACACTATTTTTCTTCTCATAAGTGTTTTCCTTCTGCCTGCTAAAACATATAACCAACTAACTGCGTCAATTCGCCAGGGAATAAAAATGGAAGGACCTGTTCTAGCCAGAGCTTAGCAGGTGCTGTGGTGGGAGATAAATCAGAGGACACACACAAACCAGGGTGAAGACATTTATAAATGTACTTCAGCCAATAAAAATTAGCTCATTATTTTATAAAGAAAAAAGGCGCCTACAGTAAAGGTTATCAGAAGGTGGCTCAGGAAGTGGGCAGGGATGGTCTACAAAACATCTAAGAAAATGCCTTTTTATTTTTGAAATAAATGAACTCAACTTTTCCTTAGATTATTCCAGGAACCTCCTATCTACTCTTGACCTCCTCAAGTCTATTCTAGTATCTAAGAAGAACTGATTAAATTTAAATCTTAATCCTAGTTTGCGGTTTAGGTTACACGTACATTTGGATGTTTATTAAATGAATACCAAGTTATCATCCTTCCAAAGAACTGCATAATATTTCCTATGGAGTCATTCATCATACTCCATCATATTTCATTTCTTTCACATGAAAGGAGTTTGCCTGAAAGCATAAGCTTTAGAAAAAGAAGTTTTTTCAGGTCATTTAAAAAAGAGAAAACTGTTATAAATAACATGTGCACTAAATATGCATATTTACAATTTTTCTTAGATGATTTAACAAAATTATCCAGTAGTGTAGGCAGGAAATGCTGTATTACTATCTTCTCAGTTTAAAACCTAAAAAGGAACTTAAAAAGCCCGTACTGTTGTAGTGGCCACTCTCTAAAGGGTACCGTCCATTAAAGCAGAAAACAAGAGCCAACAATTTCTCTATGTTTATCAACATTGACCTCTCAAGCTTCATCTTCCTGTTCTAGAAGTATTTTCCTCCCTAATTAAGAACTGCCTTCCAGGAGGGAATACTGTCTCTCCAATCATCTCTAACTGAAGATGAAATGAGAAGGGACAGAAGCTATTTCAGGAAAAAGAGAACCTAAAACTTCACTGCTTGGGGTGAGAAAACACTTCCCTTTTGCAGCATTTTTTAAAATTTATTTCATATTTAGAGTATGATGGTAAATTTTGGAGAGATCACAAGACCTCCAAACTTGATGCAAGAGTGGTAGAATGCCTGCAAAAGAATTCAGGCTTCTGCCTGAGTGATGGAGGGAGCAGGGGCAGGCATGGACTGGGCTGCTTAACCCTCCCACAGCTACTAGAACCTGGGAACAGAGCCAGCTGTGCTGCTGCAGGAGGGGCGCCTCAGCTCTCCCGAGGCAGTGCTGTCACCAACCCCAACCTTGGGCTTCCACACTCAGCGTATGCCCCTGACACTTAAGGAAGGAAAGAGCCACACCACCATCAGAAAGAATACTGATAACTGTGAGGGCTGCCGGTTCTAAGTTTTAGTTTATCTTGTTCAGCAATGTAGACATTTTTCAGCAAGGCTTATATCCAGTCAAAAACGAACGGGAAAATAGATAAACAAAATGAACCCATTTCAGCTATTAAAAATATTTTTAGCAGACATTTCCTGTCACATGATTACATTTCTATCACACAGTAGAATTACATTTCTATTTCAAAGACTCAATTTCTCATTAATATACTCTCTACACCATTCAAAGAGACCACAGTGGCTTACTACTACTACCACTAACAATTTTTAAAAAACAAACTCGTGCCTATCTCTACAATGTTGTCTTTTATGGAAAACAAACAGTACTTACTCCCCGAACTTCACCAAAACAAGACTGGGATGGTGGGAATTTTGTTTGTTTTAACAGAACAATGCTCCATGCAGTAGCACTAGAAAAACGATTAGTGGTAAATATTTCTTAACATTTGTTCACACCAGAAATGGAAGGAAAAAGAGAAAACTGTTCCTTTCTTTCTCTGTATTTCTCCCCTCAGTGACTGAATTTCCAAACTTTACTTATGTTAATAAAAATAAGCCAGAGAAACATAACTATCAAACACATTTGTATCTGGTTAGCCCAGAAGAAGCCTCCAGGAGAGTCAAAAACCCATCAATAGCATATATTTTAATCTTGAAGTTGAAAACCAATGTGAGCTCTATTAACTTTAAAATAAAACCAAACTCTGCCACTTTTACATCCCTCAGCATGCCGTGTTACAAAGTGACCCACGCTGGGGAAGAAAAAAATATATCTACTAGAAAATGAAACCACTTACCTTGATCAGTGGACATGATTTCACATATACTGATAATTAATCCACTCTGGTTTAATAAAAAGATATTTGGCTTTACTCTTTTAAGGTTCATGTGATAAAATCTCACTCCTGGCTGTAAAGCCTCGGGGAGGCTGAAGATCACACAGGATCTGCCAGGAGCTCAGACCAATGCACTATGACTTCAGTGCATTCTTCGAACTTAACTGCCCAAGGACGACCTCATGCAAAACATGCCACACCTCCCCAGAGGATGAACTGCTGCAGTGCACTGCATGAGACGGAGTATATGAGCACAGAGAGCCTTCTATTTACCAAAGTAAAGTAAACAACTGAGGCACATGGAACCTTTAAAAGCATTCAAAGTACAGCTGGGAATAGGGTGATTTCTAAATGGACTAATGCCTTAACTATTAGTAATGCTCTAAAAAGCTAACGGAAAAACAGTTTGTTTCTATTTAACAGGGCTACTTCCCTGGACCAAGATGTTGGTTACAGATTCCTGATTCACAAGCTTAAGATGTTAAAATCTCATTCTGAATGACCTCAAATACCATTTTCCCATTTATGTTTTCCTTTCCAGCACAGCTCATTGATTTCAGTGACTAAATAATACAGAATTAATAACTACTACATACATATTTCCTAAGGAAAACAAGTTGTGTATGTTACTTCAAAACATAGTTTAACTGGTAAAATATTTATTACTCATTTTTATCTGTCTTTATAATTTTACATACTTCAATCAGTACATTAACAATTTCCCATAGCCTTGAAAAATCAGAAAATGTCAGATTAAAGCCAGGCATGGTGGCTCATGCCTGTAATTCCAGCACTTCAGCAGGCTGAGGTGGGTGGATCACCTGAGGTCAGGAGTTCGAGACCAGCCTGGCCAACATGGTAAAATCCATCTCTACCAAAAATACAACAATTAGCCGGGCGTGGTGGGGGGTACCTGTAATCCAAGCTACTTGGGAGGCTGAGGCAGAAGAATCGCTTGAACCCAGGAGGTGGAGGTTGCAGTGAGCTGACATTGCGCCACTGCACTCCAGCCTGGGCAACAGAGTGAGACTCCATCTCAAAAACAAACAAACAAACAAAAGAAAATGTCAGATTAAAATATTTATAAAATCATAATGAGTTAACAGGCTACAGACATTCTCCCTCACTGGGGAAAATAACCTCTCCAACCCCCTCCTCTCTGGTGGTTCCCTCGCTCTAGTGTGCACTTGAATCACCTAGTGGGTTATCAAGACGTACATCACTGACTGCCCTATCAAAGTCAGATTCAGTGTACGGTGGGGCCACATAATTTGCATTTCTAACAAGCTCCCAGGTGACAGTGACACTGCTGACCTGGGCCTTCACTACAGGAATCACACTTTGAGAGCCACTGGGGCAGTGAATTGCTGGGTTGGGGAGGATTAAAGGACTTGTAAATTGCACGCCTGCTAGGAGCTGATGGATGTCAGGCAGGAGCCAATACAATGCTGAGGATGAGGTGTGAGGGGTTTGTTCTCCCACTTCAACACAAGCTCCCCATCAGGACACAGGGGTTGTCAATCGTTTTAATGAAAATGGTACTTTTTTAGTAATAGAAATGTGTATATAAGGCATGAATAAATAAGCTTTACAATTAATCTAATACAGAATAGGGTAATAGTACATGGAGAAAATAAGTCAAAGAGAAGAAACCTGAATTGTTTTTAATTCCTTTGCAAACTCCACCCATATGTGTTTAAATTTCACTGTGGCAGAGAAACTGTTTAGGTTTGATTCCAAGACCACTTAGCCTTGGCAAATTTCAGTAATGTAAAAACCAGACTATTTCCCTGTCACAAAAATGCCCCAGCGTCTGTCTGTACTTCCTGAGCTTTGATAACAATGTTTAAATTATAATCTCAGGTTTGGTATTAAAACAAACACTTAAAAAAAAAAAAAAGCTAACATGTGCTTTGTGCCCATTGCTATGTTAAGCATTTTCCATGTAGAATTTCATAAAGTCCTCATTGCAGGGTAATAATTTATCACCATCTTAGAGAAGAATACCACTCTGTAAGGTAGTGATAATTTGTCACCATTTTGCAAAAGAGAAAACTAAGTTCAGGAGGTTAAAAATCTTGACCACTCATGCTAGTACAATGATAACCATTAAGATATTAAATTCATTGTTGTACAACAAATTAAGATATAATGGTACAGCAGTCACCCTTTACCTGTGATCAACTTCAGGCTGGAAATATTACATACAATATTTTGAGAGAGATACCACATTCACATAATCTTTATTACAGTATATTGTTATAATTGTTCTATTTTATTGCTATTGCTGTTAATCTCTTACTGTGACTAATTTATAAATTAAACTTTATTACAGGTATGGATGTAAAGGAGAAAACAGTACATATATTATTCAGTACTATATGCAGTTTCAGGCATCCACTAGGGTCTCAGAATACATCCCCTGTGGAAAACGGGACACTACTGTATTCACTTTTGAATCTTTATAGATGAAGGCCAGAAATCAAAACATGGCTTGCAGGAGAAAGTGGTAACTAAAATAAAACATAACAATTATGACTGACTCTCAATTGCCCACAAGTGGACAATCTGCAATAATCTGCACCATCTACCACAAACTTAACACTAAATTCTAGGCTACCCAATAGGAGCAATAGCAGTTTCTCACCAGGTGGGAATGCACTTACCCTATGAGCTAGCAATCCTAACTCTTAGGTACTTAACCTAAGTAAAGCGAGTATTTACATTGACAAAAATGTTTACAGAGCCTTTATTCATAATCACCCAAAACTAGAAATGCCCACTTGTTCTTCAAGTAGTGAATGGGAAACAAACTGTGGTACATCCACACAATGGCATACCACAAAGCAATAACAAGGGATGAACGCAAGATACCTGCATATGCATTAGAAAGAAGCCAACATAAAGGGCGACACATATATGATAAAATGAGACATTCTGGAAAAGACAAACCTATAGGAATAGTAAACAGATCCAAGGTTGCCAGGGCTGGTGGTAAGGGAACTGACTTTTCATAAAAGGGCATGACAGAATTTTGGAACTGAAGGAACTGTTCTGTATCTTCATTGTGGTGGTGGTGGTTACATGACTGTATGCATTTGTCAAAATTCAGAATTGTACCCTAAAGAGGTTGAATTTTAATGTATGCAAATTATCTTTTAATTTAAAAAAAATTTAGAAGCAAATAAAAACAATTCATTCATTAAAAAAGAGGCTAGTTGGGCCGGGAGCGGTGGCTCACGCCTGTAATCCCAGCACTTTGGGAGGCCAAGGTGGGTGGATCATGAGGTCAAGAGATCGAGACCATCTGACCAACATGGTGAAACCCTTTCTCTACTAAAAATACAAAAATTAGCTGGGCATGGTGGTGTGCGCCTGTAGTCCCAGCTACTCAGGAGACTGAGGCAGGAGAATCGCTTGAACCCGGAAAGGGGAGGTGCAGTGAGCTGCGATCGCAGCATTGCACTCTACCCGGCGACAGAGCAAGGCTCCGTTTCAAAAATAAAAAGGCTAGGAAACTAATTGTCATAGATAGTGTAAACTCAACACTAAATGATTTTTGGTATATCCACTACACTTCTCATTGTCAACAGTAGAGATAATCACAAATTCATTTTCTGTGATTTACAAAAAACTTGGCAAATTTATTAAAAGTGATCTAATTAATTCCCCATACATTGTCCGTTTGTAAAAGCTGAAGTTTATGATATCATGCTCTGAAGACTTAGTGGCTATCATCCAATCCTTTCACTTCTCCCTCCTTGTAGAGATGTTATTTTTGTACACATTCCACTGAATAAGAAACTTAACCAAGTTCTGCCAAACATTCACGTGATATTTCTTTTTTTGAGAAGGACTCTCTGTCACCCAGGTTAGAGTGCAGTGGTGTGACCTCAGCTCACTGCAACCTCTGCCTCCTGGGTTCAAGCAATTCTCATGCCTCAGCTTCTCTAGTAGCTGGGATTATAGACATGTGCCACTGGGCCTGGCTAATTTTCGTTTTAGTAGAGACAGGGTTTCACCATGTTGGCCAGTCTGGTCTCGAACTCCTCACCTCAAGTGATCCGCCTGCCTCAGACTCTCAAAGTGCTGTGATTACAGGCAAGAGCCACCGTGCCCAGCACACATGATATTTCATAACAATGTTTTTTCATTATATTAAAATTTTAAATAAAAGCCTACCTATATTATATTCAATAGTTAACCATTTTCTGTGGAAATGATCTGAAATCAAGAATTTTATATGGAACCTGCACTTCCTGAATTAAAATCTATAAATCTACAATGTTTAAAAATAAAAGGAAGACTAAGTTGTTTGCCTTAGCATTTTTATTTAAACCTAACTGGCACATTAGCTGTCATATAATTGAAGACTTCCCAATTAACCTAACATACCATTGGCAATGTCAGCTTTATTTATTTTTTTTTAATTTTTTTATTTTTAGACAGAGTCTCACCCTGTCAACTAGGCTGGAGTGAAGTGGCTTAATTTTGGCTCACTGCAACCTCCGCCTCCCAGGTTCAAGTGATTCTCCTGCCTCAGCCTCCTGAGCAGCTGGGATTACAGGCAAGCGCCACCACGCCTGGCTAATTTTTGTATTTTTAGTAGAGATGGGGTTTCACCATGTTGGTCAGACTGGTCTTGGAATCCTGAACTCATGATCCAACCGCCTCAGCCTCCCAAAGTGCTGGGATTACAGGCGTGAGCCACCGCGCCCGGCCGGCAATGTCAGCTTTAATAAATTATGTACAAATAAGCACATACTAGCAAAAAAGTAACAGGAAAGTTATTCCTAGTAAATGTTAGTATTTAACTAACAGATAATATAGAAAATGGAGTAGGAAAACATAATGGAAGTAGGCCGGGCGTGGTGACTCACGCCTGTAATCCCAGCACATTGGCAGGCCGAGGCGGGTGGATCACGAGGTTAAGAGATGGAGACCATCCTGGCCAACATGGTGAAACCCCATATCTACTAAAAATACAAAAATTAACTGGGCGTGGTGGTGCACACCTGTAGTTCCAGCTACTTGGGAGGCTAAGGCAGGAGAATTGCTTGAATCCAGGAGATGGATATTGCAGTGAGCCGAGACTGTGTCACTGCACTCCAGCCTGGCAACAGAGTGACACTCCGTATCAAAAAGAAAAGGAAGAAAAAAAAAAAGATGCATAATTTCCATTTTGCATGTCTCTGAGGCTTAATAAAATGAGGCATAGAAATTCTTGAATGTATGCCAAGTAAATCCTATTGCCTGAATATTTTTGTACCAAGCCATTTTGGTACAAATCTTCAAAGCAAATCTATTATCCTTGAACATCTTTTTTTTAATTAAAAATAATTAATAAAAAAAGTTTTCTATCACCTCTTTAGTTATATGTTCACTTATAGTCACACACACACAGAGTACAGCTGGCCTCCACATTCAAGGTTTCTGCATTTGCAGGTGCAAGCAACTGTGGATCAAAAATATTCAAATACGATTTCAAATAAAAACAATACAACAATAAAAAAATAAAAATTTAAAAAATATAACTATTTGCATAGTGTTTACGTTGCACCGTATTAAATATTATGAGACGATTTAAAGTATAAGGGAAGGGCCGGTGCAGTGGCACACACTCGTAATCTCAGCATTTTGGGAGGCCGAGGCAGGCAGATTGCCTGAGGTCAGGAGTTTGAGACCAGCCTGGTCAACATGGTGAAACTTCGTCTCTACTAAAAATACAAAAAGTAAGCCAGGCATGGTGGTGCGCACCTGTAATCCCAGGTACTCAGGAGGCTTGAGTCAGGAGAATTGCTTGAAACTGGGAGGCAGAGGTTACAGTGAGCTGAGATTACGCCACTGCACTCCAGCCTGGGTGACAGAGCGAGACTCTGTCTCAAAAAAAAAAAAAAAAAAAGTATAAGCAAGGATGTGCGTAGGTTATATGCAAACACTATGCCATTTTATATAAGAGACTTGTGCAAGCACAGATTTCGATATGAGGGTTGTGGTCCTGGAACCAATCCCCCAACCCACACACGCTCAGTGACAACTTAGTACTGTTAAGAAGAAATCTTACCAGCCCAGCTCAGTGGCTCACGCCTGTAATCCCAGCACTCTGGGAGGCTGAAGCGGAAGGATCGGTTGAGTCCAGGAGTTTGAGACCAGGCTGGACAATATGGTGAAACCCTGTCTCTACTAAAAAAGAAAAACAAAAATCAGCCAGGTGTGCTTAAATCCCAGCTACTTGGGAGGCTGAGGCAGAGGTTGCAGTAACCTGAGATCACACCACTGAACTCCAGCCTGGGTGACAGAGCAAGATTGCCACCAAAAAAAAAAGGAAAAGAAAAAGGAAATTTTATCTGTGATGTCATCCTCCCTTGATCCTCTTCCACCAAAAAATACATAATACTAGAGAATAAAAACATTATACTAATATAAATTAGGAAATTGATCCCTAAACCCCAATTTACAATCTCTCTGATCTTATCTATAAGGATTTCAGTTGGTAATATTTCCTCTTTCAGCATTTTCCCTCACCGTGGTCGACTTACTACATTAAAATACTAAGATAGGCTGGGTGCAGTGGCTTACACCTGTTAATCCCAGCACTTTGGGAGGACGAGGCGGGTGTATCATGAGGTCAGGAGATCGAGACCATCCTGGTCAACTCGGTGAAACCCCACCTCTACTAAAAATACAACAATTAGCTGGGCGTGGTGGCACAACTGTAGTCCTAGCTACTCAGGAGGCTGAAGCAGGGGAATCACTTGAATCTAGGAGGCGAAGTCTGCAGTGAGCTGAGATCGTGCCACTGCATTCTAGCCTGGTGACAGGGTGAGATTCCGTCTCAAAAAAGAAAGAAGGGGAAAAAAAAAACAAAACTAAGATAACCATGACACAGATGATGACTTCCAACAAGATACCATGTTAAGGATTAGGATTTTATTGTTATACTTGAGATGTCTGGGGCTGGGTGCAGTAGCTCATGCCTGTAATTCCAGCACTTTGGGAGGCCGAGGCAGGCGGATCACTTGAGGTCAGGAGCTCGAGACCAGTCTCACCAACACGGTGAAACGCTGCCTCTACTAAAAATACAAAAATTAGCTGGGCATGGTGACAGATGCCTGTAGTCCCAGCTACTCGGGAGGCTGAGGCAGGAGAATTGCTTGAACCAAGGAGGCGGAGGTTGCAGTGAGCCGAGATTGCACCACTGCACTTCAGCCTGGGCGACAGAGTGAGACTCTATCTCAAAAAAAAAAAAGAGAGAAAGATGCCTGGCCAGGCTCTGGGAAGAAACCGATTCTGGATGTGTGTGGTGCCCCTGGTCAAGTGGGGGCAGGACTGCAAAGGGAGCTCACCATCCTCGCTCACTGCTCCTGTCAGCATTCCATAGGCTAGGCTTCCTGTCAGACACCCTTCAACGTATATGTATCGATCAGCCTGACATTAAACACTGCATAATATTCCATGGTTTAGTTCTATTGTAATTCATTTAATTTAATTAACAAACATAATTTTATTACTTTTTTAAAAGAGCACCCTAGTAAATTTCTCTATATTTGCACAAATTTTTTTTGGATAGATTACTCGATGTGGACTTGACAGCTCAATGGTGTATGAATTTTAAATTTTGGTACCTTACTGAAAACTTTACCTTGCAAGGGATGATATCAATATATATCCTCTCTGCCCTTTACCATTAATCTACACTAGATTATTAATTTTAAAAATCTTTACTCTTAGTTGACAGAGTATGGATAAGTAAATTTATAGTATATTTATGTGATGTAATACTGTATCTGAGTTAAATGAACTACAGCTACACATCAACATAGGCCATTCTCACAAACAATGTGGGATGAATAAAGTACACAGAATAAAGCACAATTCCAGTTGTATATAGTATGCAGTTTTAAAATATTCCAAAATGTTGTTATAGACACATAACCATATGTGGTGTGATGTTATGATTTTTGTCCACAGTTCTGGTTCATAACTCTCACGGCCTTGTTATGAGGCTGGGGTACTTTACACCTCAGAAAATAATCTCTCTTTGCCCTCCTTGCACCTGCACAAGGCAGGACTCTAATCTGATTGTTGGGTCACAAAACCCTCATTCTGGAGAGGGAGAAAAGCAAAGGTACACTAGACAACAATTTCAGGATGGCAGATACCTCTGGTGGGGAGGCACAGTAGAAAAAGGAAGAACACAGGGGCTTCAAAGGTATTGGTAACATCCTAATTCTTAAAGTCTGTTTTGCTCTTGTTCTTTAAACAATCTTTAGAGATATATACATACACACACAACTTATTATGCATAAAATATTTCATACTAAACAACAGCACTTCATTGTTTAAATTTTGTATTTTCCTAATCAACAATTTCTATGTTTATAAATATTTATTAGCCATTTTTCTAAAAAAACTTCTGTAATCTCTGCGCTCTTTTTTGTTTATTTGTTTGTTTTTTTAAACAGAGTCTCACTCTGTCACCCAGGTGGATCACAGTGGTATGATCACAGCTCACTGCAGCCTTGACCTCCCATGCTCAAGCAATCCTCCCACCTCAGCCTCTTAAGTAGCTGAGACTACAGGCACGTGTCACCATGCCCAGCTAATTTTTCACGTTTCTGTACAGACAGAGTCTCCCTATGTTGTCCAGGATAGTCTCAAACTCCTAAGCTTAAGCAGTCCTCCCCTCTTGGCCTCCCAAAGTGCTGGGATTGCAGGCATGAGCCACCGTGCCCAGCCACATATTTGTTTGTTTAACTGAATTATAGCTGTCTTTGAAGGAGTTCATATCACAAATATTTTCTCCAAATCTGTTGTCTCTTATCAAATTTTGCTTTTATACTAATTCCAGGTAATTTATCTTTTTTTTTTTTTTTAAGACAGTTTCCCTCTGTCGCCCATGCTGGAGTGCAGTGGTGCAATCTCAGTTCACTGCACCCTCTGCCTCGTGGATTCAAGCAATTCTCCTGCCTCAGCCTCCCAAGTAGCTGGGACTGCAGGCGCCTGCCACCACGCCCAGCTAATTTTTTGTATTTTTAGCAGAGATGGGGTTTCATCGTGTTGGCCAGGATGGTCTCGATCTCCTGACCTCGTGATCCGCCTGCCTCAGCCTCCCAAAGTGCTGGGATTACAGGCATGAACCACCACGTCCGGCCAATTTATCTTACTTCTAAGAACAAACATGGTGTTTAATTATAACCATTATTATTTTTACTATTAATTTCTTTGGATTCCAGTAGATCAATGCCAGGTGGCTATTCATACCGGAAGAACTATGTATTTTCTTTTTTTTTGAGATGGAGTCTCGCTCTGTCGCCCAGGCTGGAGTGCAGTGGCGAGATCTCAGCTCATTGCAAGCTCCACCTCCCGGGTTCACGCCATTCTCCAGCCTCAGCCTCCCAAGTAGCCGGGACTACAGGTGCCCGCCACAACACCCGGCTAATTTTGTTTTTGTATTTTTAGTAGAGACAGGGTTTCACCGTGTTAGCCAGGATGGTCTCGATCTCCTGACCTCGTGATCTGCCCACCTTGGCCTCCCAAAGTGCTGGGATTACAGGCATGAGCCACCGCACCCGGCCCAGAGCTATGTATTTTCTGAATGTGAATCATTCACTTAAATGCAACCAGATACAAGTTTATTTCTCTTCTCTGCCTCATCCCTCCTTATCAGTCCCTCAGCTTCATCCACCTGCAAACAGTAAATGCTTTGTGTAGCATTTAGAGTCCTTTAACCACATCTCTTTCATCCATACCTACCATGACACAGTCCTCTGTCCACCAGTTCTAGTTCTAAGGTTATCATGTATTGCTAGCTTAAAACTACTACATTAATTGAATGAGTACAGAGTTTCAGTTGGGAAGGAGGAAAAAGTTCTAAAGATGGATGGTGGTGGTGGCTGGACTACAACATAAATGTATTTAATGCCACAGAACCACACACTTAAAAATATTCAAAATAGTAAATGTCATACATATTTTATCACACTTTCAAAAATTGCAAACATTCTCTGCCATAAATTTATGCTCCCCAACCTCAGCAGCCTCTCCTTGCATCCCAACTTGTATGCTCATGCTTAGTCAACTCTATGATAGACACTCCACTGCTTGCACTATTCCTCTGTGTTCTCTTTTTTCACTCTCTGCTCTGAGGAAGTGAGCCAGGAGGGGGTTTACAGTTACTCCACTATGCAGAAGTTTCCCTTTTCAGTTCATGCTCTCCTTCCTAAATGTCTAGATAACTACCTCCTTCACTGAAGAAGGGAAGCTTGAACTTTACATTGAAGGATAAGTAGGATTTCATTAGGCATTATAAGGAGGGAAAGGATATTATTTCAGGCTTTGTAGAAAGGAAATTGGCGGCAGACTTGCAGACTTCACTGTGGTTTACAGAAGTGTTCATCAGTGCCTGCCAAAAGCCTCAGTGGCTGCATACTGCACTTAGAACGCAATCTTAATTTCACAGAAAGCCTGAAGGCTCTACCCCTCATCTCTTGCCACTTTGCTTTCAAAATATGGCTCCTAAACCATGCTCCCTCTATCAATCACCCAAGGTTTTGAGAAGGAAGTCAAGAAAAATGTTTTCATAAATTTCCACAGGAACCTATTATTTTTTCCAACTTTGAAATAACCATGCAGCTTCCAGAAAAGGCTCCTCTGAGACTTAAAGAAAATAAAATGTTGGTTCTGCCCCTGCCAGGTCAGACAAAGGATAAAGTACAGCCAGTTACTTGCTACTAACTTGGGAGAAAAAAAGGAAAGCTTTTTTTTTTCTTTTTTTTTTTTTTTTTTTTGAGATGGAGTCTCACTCTATCACCCAGGCTGGAGTGCAGTGGCGCGATCTTGGCTCACTGCAGGCTCCACCTCCCAGGTTCACGCCATTCTCCTGCCTCAGCCTCCCGAGTAGCTGGGACTACAGGCACCCACCACCATGCCTGGTTAATTTTCTTGTATTTTTAGTAGAGACAGGGTTTCACCGTGTTAGCCAGGATGGTCTCCATCTCCTGACCTCATGATCCACCCGCCTCGGCCTCCCCAAGTGCTAGGATTACAGGCGTGAGCCACGCGCCTGGCCCATTTCTCTATTTTTTGATGAGCTGCCTGATCCAAATTTCTTCTAATTATTGTCCTCCTTCCCCCAAGACCCTAATGCACAGCTTTCTGGGTAACAGCAGTGATTTGGGCCTTTTGTGTTGGACCAAATATTCTTAAAGGCCAAATTCAGAATGTAGAAAGAAAAGATACCCTAAATATAACGAGGATCTTCCTGTCTTTTGCAAATCATCCCCTCTACGTATCCACCCCCACCCACCACAGATAATGATAATCTTACACATGCAGTTTCTTTTTTAATATAATCTCAGAACTTTCTTTTTTAATACAATCTCAGAAGTATATTACAGTAATAAAATTCCAAGGAAAAAAGAGAATATTAGTAGATCCAAATTTAGTCAGCTTTTAAATATCTTCATAAGTTACTGAATTTGTGGTAGGAAATAAGGTCAAAGATAAAAAAGGAACTAATTTTTAAAAAAATAGCTCATTTCCATCATATGCACTTTTAAATGGGTACTAAATAAATTACACATTTATTTATTTGGAATTTTCTAATTATTATTCTGGCAATCTATATATTGTCAACTTTAGTAATCATGTTGAAACAGTTCTTCAGTACTATGCTAAGGATTATAAAATATCTACATAGGCTTTAAGACACAACAGTTCATTAGTAGTGGAACTTAAGATAAATAATCTTGTAAACAGTTCACTGTTCAGGGAGTATGGCTTATCTTCATCTTCTGCACGGGATAGCAGAGGCAAATGTTATTTGCCACAAATGGGTAAGGATTCGAGTTTAAAACAGTAGAAATTAGAGTAACCTATGGCAAAATAGAAAACAATATTTTTTAAAGTAAATGCTAAAACTCAAAAACATTTAAAATCCCTTCTAAAGATGTTTTATTTGTTTATTTACAAAGAATTACTGAGCCCCTAATTGGGACTCAATATACTATATGGGACACATTGTTAGGGACTTGGGAATTTTTTATAAAGTCCTGCCCATCACTTCAGTCACACCAGCTTTTTCACTTCCTGTGACCTTAAGGTCTCTACATATGAATAAGTATAATTATTCCCTGTGGGTTTCCTTTGAATACTTCCACACAAATGTAATTAAATATTCAGGCAATGTCCTTTTTTTTTTTTTTTGAGACAGAGTCTCACTCTGTCCCAGGCTGGAGTGCAGTGGCACGATCTTGGCTCACTGCAACCTCCGATTCCCTGGTTCAAGGGATTCTCCTGCCTCAGCCTCACGAGTAGCTGGAATTACAGGCATGCCAGCTAATTTCTGTATTTTAAGTAGAGACAGGGTTTTGCCATGTTGGCCAGGATGGTCTCAATCTCTTGATCTCGTGATCCGCTCGCCTCGGACTCCCAAAGTACTGGGATTACAGGCATGAGCCACCGCGCCTGGCCTGCAATGTCCTTTTTTAGCATGTCTTCCCTACCATGTCCAAAGCTTCTACAGGACAGGGACCGTGTCTGTCCTGTTCATTATTATGGGTCCCATGCACATTGTTTCAAACACTTTACACAATCTCATTAAATAGTTCCATCTCGAGGAACCAAAGGGAGAGCAGACAAGCAAAATAGTAATCGACGAGTTTGGCTGAGGCTCTGTGACTGCTGGAGCTCCAGAGCAGAGGGTAAGAGAAGGCTTTCTAGAATACTTTATCTCTAAACTTTTTGAGGGCACATCCCTATCAGAATAAAACCTGGGCATGGACCCCCTAGTATGTATATCCACACACAGTGTAGGTGTGAGTTAAATACAAGCATTCCTGCATTAAGATACACACTTTAAAACACAAAAATAGGCTGGGCGTGGTGGCTCACGCCTGTAATCCCAGCACTTTGGGAAGCCGAGGCAGGCGGATCATGAGGTCAGGATATCCAGACAATCCTGGCTAACACAGTGAAACCCCATCTCTACTAAAAATACAAAAAATTAGCCGGTGTGGTGGCGGGCGCCTGTAGTCCCAGCTACTTGGGAGGCTGAGGCAGGAGAATGGCATGCAACTGGGAGGCAGAGTTTGCAGTGAGCCAAGATCACACCACTGCACTCCAGCCTGGGTGACAGAGCGAGACTCCATCTCAAAAAAAAAAAAAAAAACCCCACAATAGAACTTAAAATAGGGCAAGGTAAAGGTAAAAATATTATTGTTAAGAGAACAATGTGACTGAATCTGCTTGTTTTTTAAAAATCTTTTAAGGTAAATGCTAAAACTCGAAAACATTTAAAATCTCTTTAAAGCTGTTGTATTCGTTTATTTAAAAAGAAATTTTAGTTTTAAGCAGAGGCATGGTCTTGCTGTGTTGCCTAGGCTGGTCTCGAACTCCTGGCCTCAAGTGATCCTCCTGCCTCAGCCTCCCAAATTGCTGGGAGTTACAGGTGTGAGCCAGTGTACCTGGCCAAAGACTTTAAAAGATAGTTAAAAAGATCTGTATGTAAGTTTGAGTATACTTGCAGAAAAAAGCTTTTTTAAAATAAGATTTTAAAATAAAAGATACATCCATTGTAGTGATAAAATTACACAATAATGGAACATTTCCAATCATTTCAGAAATACTCTGTCTATAGTGTACTTTTCTGCTGCTCCTGATTGCAGTTACTTTCTAACTCATTCAAATGTTACCTGTACCTCAAAGGGACAGACTGTGTTTTCCAAATATATCTGCTAAGTAAGAACCTGCTAAAATATTTACTGACAGACACTTGTCTTCACATGAAAGTTAGCAAATGGGCACATGGCGGGGGTAGGGGGCAGGGTTTTTTTTTTTTTTTTTTTTTTTTT
>NW_016803042.1:687614-725289 GCF_001698545.2 Rhinopithecus bieti
TCGGCCTCCCAAAGTGCTGGGATTACAGGCTTGAGCCACCGCGCCCGGCCTCGTGCCATTAATTAACTTATGTTTGTGGTCACTTATTACCAAGTATTGCCAGAATTCCACTATCTAAAATGCCATGGACACAAAAACAGACAAGTGAGCTTGCATTGTCCACTCTCTCTCCTCAGAATTCCACACATATACCATATAGATTAGATGTATCTGACACATAGATGGAAAAAAAGTACCAGAAAAAGAATAAAAATATTAGGAATGCTAGGGCTGGTTTGTTGTTGTTGTTTTTTGAGACGGAGTTTCACTCTTGTTGCCCAGATTGGAGTGCAATAGCGCTATCTTGGCTCACCACAACCTCCGCCTACCGGTTCAAGCGATTCTCCTGCCTCAACCTCCCAAGTAGCTGAGATTACAGGCATGTGCCACCACGCCCGGCTAATTTTGTATTTTTAGTAGAGACGGGGTTTTTCTGTGTTGGTCAGGCTGGTTTTGAACTCCAAGGTCTAGTATGTGCTTCCTGCTCTCCAAGCGTTCATCTTTTGCACACTGTAGGGCACACCACCCTTCATAGAACATTGCTCCATAGAAGGCATTTCCTAGAATGTAAGCAGTAGTCATGTTCCTAGACAGATAGTCTTTCACAAGAATCTCGTACATGTCATCTACACGTCAATCCTGAAGTTAGTCCTAAAACTTAGTAAGTCATAAAGCTGACATAAATATGCTATAGCACCAATGTGAAAACTATGATGATGGCAGAAAGTAGGCGGAATAAACAGTAAATGTTACATGCAAAAAAACACTAACGATATTGGAGGTTGGGTGGCGGGGAATCTCCAAAACGATTTCAAGTTGAATTTTTCCAAAACTTTTTTTTTTTTGAGACAGGGTCTCATTCTGTCACCCAGACTGGAGTGCAGCGGCACGGTCTTGGCTCAGTGCAGCCTCAACTTCTCAGGCTCAAGTGATCCTCCCATCTTAGCCTCCCAAGTAGCTGGGACTATAGGCACATGCCATCATGCGAAGCTAATTTTTTTGTAGAGACAGGGTTTCATCTTGTTGCCCAGGCTGGTCTCAAACTCCTGGGCTCAAGCGATCCTCCTGCCTTGGCCTCTCAAAATTCTAGGATTACAGGAGCAAGCAGCCGTGCCTGGCATATCTTCTACACATCAGTCTAGATACGAAGACTACCTAATCCTGTAGTTTGATTCTGGGACATCAACTATGATACTGAAAATTTCATTAAACTAAGGATGCCATTAAATTCTAACGTAAAAGTAATGATAATTTAATAAGGATATATGTGTAAAAAAATTAATCTCCATATAATAAAGACACAATTTTTTTTTAGACTTCAACCAGAAAAAAATGACTTTAAATTATAAAATCCAGTGCTGAAGACATCATTATCTCAAGCACTCACAGTAGCAGGTAAATTGAAACAGCAATTGAGAAGGCAGCATGGCAATACCTATTTCACACCAGAAAACTGTGTATCGTCCACCTGTGACGCTTGGGCAAGCTATTCTAACCAAAGAGCTCTATGCATAAAGATGAATGTAATGCCATTTAAAACAGAGAACAATTAGAATTAACCTAACAGTTTAACAAAACTATTTTTATAATTATGCTCTGGCACCCAAAATAAGCTCAGCACAAAGCACGAAGAAGGCACACAAATATTTGCTGATTTGAATGTGTTAATAAAGAAGCTTTACTAAGCATCTAGGAACTTTTTGGGTACCCACTAACTACGTTAGACCTGAAATTGCCCGATTTAAATTATGGTCATTTCCAGATCTACTACAGTATCACAGAGTGATATTCCCAATATTATGTCTTAGGTATATATTCATTAGATAAAATTACCATCTTAAATCAAAGTACCAAGTTTCCCATTCTTTTCCTCATTTAAATAATGAATTAAACTTTTGGTACCTTCATAGATCAGTGGCATTTTACCAGAAAATAATTTTTATTCTTTTTTTTTTTTGAGACGGAGTCTCGCTCTGTTGCCCAGGTTGGAGTGCAGTGCTGCAATCTCAGCTCACTGCAGACTCCGCCTCCTAGGTTCATGCCATTCTCCTGCCTCAGCCTCCTGAGTAGGTGGGACTACAGGTGCCCACCACCACGCCTGGCTAATTTTTTGTATTTCTAGTAGAGATGGGGGTTTCACTGTGTTAGCCAGGATGGTCTCGATCTCCTGACCTCATGATCTGCCCATCTCAGTCTCCCAAAGTGCTGGGATTACAGGCGTGAGCCACCACGCCTGGCCAATTTTTACTCTTATCATTTACAAACAATTCACCTAATAACTACCCTGGGATTTTACCACATAAGCCACCATACCTGACTGAGATATTTATTCTGTTAAAATAAAACTTTATTCTATGTTAAATGTGAGAGTTTACGGCAAAAGTGCCAAGAGACT
Source organism: Rhinopithecus bieti (assembly GCF_001698545.2). Lineage (NCBI taxonomy): Eukaryota > Metazoa > Chordata > Mammalia > Primates > Cercopithecidae > Rhinopithecus > Rhinopithecus bieti. The sequence goes on from NW_016803042.1 coordinate 690,049, forward strand.
GCTTCATCATTTCATACTTTTTGCATAGAGCTCTTTGGTTAGGATAGCTTGCCCAAGCGTCACAAGTGGACGATACACAGTTTTCTGGTGTGAAATAGGTATTGCCATGCTGCCTTCTCAATTGCTGTTTCAATTTACCTGCTACTGTGAGTGCTTGAGATAATGATGTCTTCAGCACTGGATTTTATAATTTAAAGTCATTTTTTTCTGGTTGAAGTCTAAAAAAAAATTGTGTCTTTATTATATGGAGATTAATTTTTTTACACATATATCCTTATTAAATTATCATTACTTTTACGTTAGAATTTAATGGCATCCTTAGTTTAATGAAATTTTCAGTATCATAGTTGATGTCCCAGAATCAAACTACATTTTACAGTTTACATATGCATCAATGTAAGCATATATGTTTACAACAGATAACTTCTGTCAGTGTCACCATTACCATTATTCCTATTAATCGAGATGCTGTCTAAAAGTCCATGGATACTCAAAGTAAATAGGAAATACTGATGATACTAACCACAACTCAAAAAGGGAAGTTAGGCCAGGCATGGTGGCTCATGCCTGTAATCCCAGCACTGTGGGAGGCTGAGATAAGAGGATCACTTAGGCCCAGGAGTTCAAGACCAGCCTGGGTAACAGAGTGGAACTCCCTCCCTACAAAAAAAAAATTAAAAAATTAGCCAGGCATGGTGGCGTGTACCTGGAGCAATCCTCCTGCCTCAGCAGGCTGACCAGGTGACGGCTGCAGTAAACTGTGATTGCGCCACTCCACTCCAGCATGGACAACGGTGAGATCCTGTCTAAAAGGCAAAAGGGAAATTAGTTCCAGTTTGCTACCTAATTCTAATCATGCCCGGCCCCCCACCCCCCGATTATTGTTATTTTTCTCCTGGCTTCTGAGAATGGCTTTGCTTTTGGCAATTTTAGTTATTACATCATGCACTAATTTGGGTTAACAGTTTGTTATTTATTAAAATCAAGTTACTGACTGAAGACTGGGTTCAACTTCTTCAATATGATTGTCACGTTTGTTTAAAGCTTATTTGCCTGCCCTTTAAAAAGGTGTATTGCATTCAGAACCACAGTTTTCAATTTATCCTATCTTCCTCTGTGGGATTTTGGTCCATATCCATCCCTGATCATTTTTATATTCAAAAGACACAAGTACCTACATATACCTGCAAAAATAGTTTCCATCTGCCCATGTCTCTTTTATTACTTATGTAAAAGGAAGTACAGGCAATTCATAATTAATTCAAGAGGAAACAAGGAAATGAAGTTGTTTGAAGTGGCACAGCATGTGCAATGCTCAATGTCAGTGCAGATATCTGAAAAGAACAGGAGGGACAGGCAGGAAAGCAGATTTTCAAACCAAAACAAATATGTATTTTAAAATAAGACTTTGGTTTCATTTAAAAAGATTATTGTTGATTGTAACTCAGCCCCACTGTCTATGATACCTTTCAAATTCCTTAGTGAGTCTCAAACACTTTAAGAAGTCGGCTTAAGACTCATTCTTTTCCTCATTGCTTCCATTAGGTGCTTTATCTAGCACATTCTATGTGCTCGGCTTTGTGCAATCATCTGGGAGCACAACGATGACCAGGACAAAAACCCATGACCTTCAACAGCACCCAATCTAATCAGAGAAATCTGGACAAGAATGGAGCAAGAACCATAAGATTTGAGCAGGAGCTGTGAAATTTTTACTGGAGTGGGGCCCTTTCCAGAAGCAGGGACAGTGGAACTGGAGCGAGGTGGTATCGTCCCTGTTCTAATGCCATGGTGTGGTGCCACTCCTTATCTTCCCATTGTTGAAATGGGATTGCTAATTTTAATAAGTTCCTTTAAAGTTTTCCTTTAGCCTTAGTTCTGTTCAATATAAATGTTAGTATAGGTTCTGTGCTGAGCCAAAAGCTGGGGATATAAGGTGAGTAAAATAGTTCTTGGGGCTGGAAGTGGTGACTTAAGCCTTTAATCCCAACACTTTGGGAGGCTGAGGCGGGCAGACGGCTTGAGTCTAGGATATCAAGATCAGCCTGGGCAACATGGCGAAAACCACATATCTACAAAAAATTAGCTAGGCATTTAGCAATATGAAATTTATTTTTAGTTAAGGTATGTATTCCTTTTAAACAAATGGATAGTACACTTTCCCAACAATGCTTAGTAAACAATCTGCAATTCGGGCTGTTGATTTGAGATGTTAACTTTATCTTACACTGAATTTTTATAAATACATAAAATACATCCTTTAATAAAATACATCCTTCTGTTAAAAAAAAAATTAGCTAGGCATGATGGTGTACACTTGTAGTCCCGGCTACACAAGAGGCTGAGGCAGGAGGATTGCTTAAGCCCAGAAGTTCGAGGCTGCAGTGAGCCACAATCATGCCACCGCACTCCAGCCCAAGAGACAGAGTAAGAACCTGTCTCAAAACAAAAAGAAACAGTTTCCTGGCCTTAGAAACACAATCTATTTGGGGAGAGAGACAAGACAAGAGCCAACTCGTTAATGACAGATAAAAATTATGAGCGCTTCAAGAGCTCAGAGAAGACTAACGTGGCTGAGGGAAAAGGTTTATTGGAAAAGTGGTATTATAGTTAAGAAGCCCAATTAACACTGAACCACTTCTTACATTCATACATAACCACTTCATACATTCAACCACTTCACACATAAGAAAACCAACATCTTATGGCCATTTCTTGCCTCAACATTCACACTGTTTCTGTATTGTATAACTGAAATGTCTATCACTAAACAAACTACTTGACTGACTGGATAACATGAATATATATCCATTAGTTTTTCCAAGTTATATTGTGAGCTCAAAAGATCCCTGTTTTATTCTCTGTTTTCACCGCACAGGAAGGGTACAGTCACCTGTTGATAGGCAACAATTAATTTTAAACGGTAAAGAGTTGTAGAATTTGAAATGTGATGTATGAAGAGAAAATGGGAGTTTGTTTTGAAATATTGATTTTCTTTTTATTGTTACACTTTACGTTTTCATAAAATGGAAGCTAATACTGTTTATCAGACATGAATATATTGGATTTCTATGGCATTTATTTGCAAAATTGTAAAGAATACAAATTTCTTTTTTTTTTTTTTTTTGAGACAGAGTCTCACTCCATCGCCCAGGCTGGAGTGCAGTGGTGCGATCTCGGCTCACTGCAAGCTCCACCTCCCAGGTTCATGCCATTCTCCTGCCTCAGCCTCCCGAGTAGCTGGGACTACAGGTGCCAGCCACCACACCCGGCTAATTTTTTGTATTTTTAGTAGAGACGGGGTTTCATCGTGTTAGCCGGGATGGTCTCGATCTCCTGACCTCGTGATCCGCCCGTCTTGGCCTCCCAAAGTGCTGGGATTACAGGCGTGAGCCACCGCGCCCGGCCAAGAATACAAATTTCATACATACATTTAAACCAGTTATTATAAACCGGTGATGAGGAATTTACTAGAGTTCCTGAGTCAAACATAGGATCCAAGTCTGCTTCCCCCACATTATTCCTTATATTAGCCAATGATGCATCATCTAGTCAGCTATCCAAGCTGGAAACTTCAGAGCTGTTCTTGACACTTTCCACTCCTTTACCCCATCTACACATCCAATTAATCCTATAAATTTCTCAATTCCTTCTCTCTTCTACATCCTTGTGCCAGTCTTAACTCAGAGGACTCATCATCTCTCTCCTGTACCATCTGCTCCTCATCAAAATGCCAAGGCTCCTGCACCTTGCAACCTTAGCCCCTCCTCCGCAGTTCTATCAGAGTCATATTCCCAAAATGTATAAAGAACCATGTTGCCTGGCAGCTTAAAACTCTCAGAGAGCTCCCTCCACTGCTTACTGGATCATGTCCCACACCTAACTTACAGCTTAGACTAACATAATCTGGTGCCATGTATCTTACAGATTCCAACCTTTCCACTCCTACACCTAATTCCAATACTCTAGTTAAACTAATTTCTTGTATTCTAAACAAATACGATGCTTTCACAGTTTTCAAGCTTTTATGTGTACTGTTCCCTTGATATGAAATGCCCTTCACCATGTAGGAGATCTTACTTCCTCCTAAAATCTCCAAGGTGATGTATTTCTGATTCTCTGGCCTGGCCATGAGTCCTCCCTTCTCTCTGCGCAATTACAGCACTTTGCATGTACCTTTGTACAGTATTATGACCTTGCATCATACATTGTAGTTTCTAAAGTAAGCTTACTGAAAGCAAGACTGTATCTTTATTGGCCCAGCAAAGCTTTGGACATAAACCCTTAAATGCTTAAATGAATGTCCAGGTTGCCTGGATAAGCATATAAATCTACCTAACTTGGATGTGAGGAGACTCCATCTAATCTGTTCACCACTAGAAATTTTATGCAGATACCATGCCCTTCCCTCTTTCTGCCAAGGTTTACAAACAATAAAAAGCCTTTCTGAAAGGTATTATGCCTCTGAGTAATTAAGAGAAATAGCTCTGGATGGTTGAGAATACAGGCTCTTCACCTCCATGTGGCCAAAATAACTTAATTTTTCCTACTGTTAAAACATATATGCTCTCTAGGAGAGAAAGAGGTGGGCCCTGGAGCAGCCTGTCTCCAATCAACTGTGCATTTCAGGCAGGCAAGCTATTGGATTTACTGGCTGTTCACCTACCTGGGTCCTTCCAAGAGATGAAACCACTACCCTGACAATTTTCTGCGACAAGGGGACGGTGACAAAACCTGATAAGGACTTGGCATGTGAGTCCCAAGTGATGGAGCACCAGAAACCGAAGACTGAGACTAAATGAGCTCAGAGTCATGAACAAGCACTCTACTTCTTTTTTTTTTTTTTTTTTTTGAGACAGAGTCTTACTCTGTCCCCCAGGCTGGGGTGCAACGGCATGATATTAGCTCACTGCAATCTCTGTCTCCCAGGTTCAAGCGATTCTCCTGCCTCAGCCTCCCGAGTAGCTGGGATTACAGGCTCGTGCCACCACATCCAGCTAATTTTTTATTTTTAGTAGAGGCAGAGTTTCACCATGTTGGCCAGGCTGGTCTCAAACTCCTAACCTCAGATGATCCACCAGCCTCGGCCTCCCAAAGTGCTGGGATTACAGGCGAGAGCCACTGCGCCCGGCCACAAGCACTGTACTTCTTCCATCCCTCAAGTTGGCTACAACTTTCAGTTTAGGATCACTCACCAGAATTTGTTCAGAATTTGAGAAGCATCACAGAAAAGACTTCCATGTACACAATCATAAAAAAGAATAATTCAAAGAAAAGCAATATTAATGATTTTATAGTAATAATTTTACATCTGTTCCATGTTTTTTTAAATAGGGGGAACAATCAGCTTCACACGAAATGCTAAGTTGAGTTTCGGTTCTAAAATCAGCTTACTCTTCATGGAAATTCATCTTCTGAGATTAGACAAGATCAAATGCATTCAGGGTGGTATGGTTGTAGATGGACTTTTTCTAATGAAAAGAAAAAATACACCTTTAATACTGCTTTACTTAAAAAAATGATCACATAACATACAGTAAGACTAAAAGTTCTCGGTTTCTTTATAGTTCTGTGCAGTTTCAAAGAATTTTAATGTGTGAGCTAAATAAGTAGATTGATTTTTATAGCACAGCTGTTAATGTACTATTAATGCCATCATTTAACATAACCACCAAAACATAAAAATCACACCAATCAGGCCGGGCGCGGTGGTTCACGCCTGTAATCCCAGCACTTTGGGAGGCCGAGGCGGGCAGATCACGAGGTCAGGAGATCGAGACCACCTGGCTAACATGGTGAAATCCCATCTCTACTAAAAAAAATACAAAAATTAGCCGGGCGAGGTGGCAGGCGCCTGTAGTCCCAAGCTGAGGTAGGAGAATTGCTTGAACCTGGGAGGCTGAGCTTGTAGTGAGCCGAGATGGCACCACTGCACTCCAGCCTGGGCAACAGAGTGAGACTCTGTCCTAAAAAAAACAACAACAACAACAAAAAACTCACACAGATGGCCCTAAAGCTTTTCTTCCCAGAATATAATTAAGCCCACAAACACACAGATGTACCATGGTTGCTTCCCTTTGCTCTCTTGTTCAATCTAAGTTTTACACCACTTCATGCTCATCTCACTAGAGAGTGAACAAGGAGAATAAATGCCTCTGCCATTTGGCAAGCAATTTGGTTACTATCCCTCATCCATAACTGGCTGAATCCTAACTCTGCCTTAGCACCAATTACTACCTAAGCCTTAGAATAACTTCCCTCTTATAATCTAGTCCCTGCCTATCACCCTCTTCAAGATCTGGCTCAATCCTCCTGCTTAATTCTACAGACTCTGATGACTTCTATATAATTTCACATCTCTTTCATAAAAGGTACTCAGCTTGTATTATTACAGTATCTTCCCCTAACACTTGAGCACTTTAAAAATAATCTTTCCAAAGTAAATTCTACATTCCCAACAGAACACTGGGGTTGAATACTTTTGAAGTCATTTATTTCCACATACCTGATAGATGAATCTTCTCTACAATATATCTTACAAAGTGTCTGTCTAATTTATATTTAAATACCACCAGTGATAGGAAAATAGTTCTCGAACAGGACATTCCATGTGTAAAACAGTCTAATTACTAGGAAATTCATCCTTAAGTTCTTACTATACAATCTATAACACAAATTAAATACTAGCCTGCATTGGTTACTATTACTTACAACAGGTTTATCGTCCCTACTAGATTATAATGTCTTTTTTGAGCATTTTATATTAGTTCACTTTTTTATTATAGTAAAATTCCTATAAGGTCATTGTTCATTATTTAAAATCTACAAAAAACTTGTAAAGAACAAAACAAAAGTGATCCTAAAATCTAGAAATAACTAGTGTTATTACTAGAATTTCTAGTAATTCCCTCTAGTATTTTATTGTTATATAAAAAGCATAACATAGCATATACATTATATACATTTAACATTTTGTCATGAGCATTTTCCCACATTTTGTGAAGATGTTTTAGTAGTTGTATAACTTACAATCCAATGAATGTATAGTAATTTATTTAGCTATTTTCCTATTGTTGAACATGTTACTAGCTTCCCACTTCTTCCCATTCCCACTAAAACACCTGATGTGATGTGATAAATCATTCACTGAATCACTCAGCAACTTACTAGTGGTTGATTTCTAAAATTGGAATTATGAGAGTGAAAAACATTTTTAGAGCTATTGATAAGGTAGTAGTTGTATTCTACTTGCTTATTACAGGCCAAGTGACTCCTATGTTCCATGGCCACAGCTGACTAGCAAAGGTAATCAATGACCAAAACTTAGCCCATTGGAGTCTCTCCAGGGTATCTGTAGTTAGAACTGTGTGTTTCTATTGAGCACTGGAAAGGATGTAATCTGAGATTAGAGGTGGCCACATTTTCTGCCATTCACAGAGGGATCCTAAGAGGCCAGTGCAAACAGCATGAGGCACACAGGCAGAGTAGTGGGGTTGAGAGGTCACACACCCAGAGGGACTGAGATGTAGCTGTCCAGGGTCCAGCTTCTTGAGAGGCGTGGAGGAATTTATTGCCCCTGGGTTCCATGAGACACGTTTGTGTTGTTTCTATACATCCTCTTTTCTCTTAAATTACAGGGGGATTCTATTTCTTGCAACCATGTGTTCTCTGATTAAGATAAAATGTATTTACCAAATTGTTTTCCAAAAAACTCCATCAGTTTACAGTGTCATCTGAAGTATACAAGGGTGCCAATCCAAAATATAAGCATTTGGAAAAATTCTGCCGATATAAGCATGAATATTTTGTGTATTTCTTTGCTTACAAGTTGTATATAATTTTTTTCATGTATTAGTCAATGGTGTCTTCTTCCTCCGTTTATGTTCTTTGACAATGACTAACCCTGAGGACTTCTTAAAGACATTTCTCATTAATTCTCTTTTCATCTCTTTAGAGTCTTATTTCTGTACTCTCGCTGCTACTGTGGTAGTTATGTTTCCTATATTATTATTTTGCCTAGGTTAATGGAATGGCTAACTCACAAAAAAAAGAGGATAAAAGTTAAGAACATAGAATTGAGGCCAGAACAGATCGAGGTATTTTTCCTGGTTCATCATTTAATGTTGGTGAACTTGGAAATCCTAGGTACTATACCTCCTAACAACATTTGTACTTTTTCAATGAGGATAAATCTCTTATCTCAAATATTAGCTAACCATTAGATGGATGAATATTCTTTGCAGCCTCTGACATATAGAAAACACCAACAGTTGGTATATATTGCAATTAGAGTAGTTGCATCTAAACTTGCTCAAAGTGAACTATATACACTTTGCAGACACAGAAAACAGCTGTGTATGATAGTGTGTGCGCATGCACCCAAACGCAGGTGCAATAGTTTAACTTGTTCAGGCAATCTGACCCAATGCTCATGTGCCTTGTAGTGGGAGTAAGACAGACAGAAATCATGAACCTGCTGCTCCTGCAATTCCTCTTGGTTCACATGAGTCACTTGGTGACTCTCCAAGTGTGAGGTCTCAGCACACTGAGCTAAATTCTAGGACTCTATTTCATACAGCATGACCTCTAAATGCAAGCAAAGTAATTATTATATCTCATGCTCAACCCAAGAAGCAGCAATCTTCTAATGCTAAAAAAACACACATACAGTCTTGGACTTAAGAAGAAGAGAGTTGATCTACAAACCTATGCCTTCCTAAGGGATTTTTCAAGAGCTTTTTTGACTTCATCCAAGTTCCACTTTCTGTGCTGACTTCAGAATCTAAATACCAAAAATAAGATATGACAACTATATTGTGGTGGTGATAATAAAAGAAAAAGTCTACGTGCTGTGGATGAAAAGATAAAGAAGAGAATTCCGGCGTCCTTGGAGATTGTTCCCTCCCATGTTTCCATCATTTAAACTGTCAGTTATCTTTTTCAGACTATAAAACTGAAGATCTATTCCCAATGTTTTAAAACTATTCAAACATTCCTCATTCTTTACAGGATACAGTAAAAACTTCTGTGCAAGGCAGTATCTCCACTTGCATATCCTGCCCTGCCTTAGCCCAAAGACTGCACTTCCTGGCCCATCATATCTCCTTGCTTTAGCATCCTCAGATCAGAATTCCCAGCTGCACCTCACGTGCACAGCCGAGGAACCCGTCCCCTTTGTACCTTTCATCCCTCCTCTGCTATGTCAATCACACTGAATGCAAATGATACTCTTAGCTGAGCACTGTGTGAGTGCAGAGCATGTCTTGGTCCTGCTCTTCACCCAGAATCTAGCAAGGGCAGAGTGAACACCAAGAAAGAATTTGCTGAATACATAAATCTGCGGGCTGATAGTCCTACCAAGCTTTCACTGCCAAGAGTAGCAAATATTTCAACATTCAGGCATTATTACTGATGCCCCTAAGAGAACATCACAGTAATCCCCATCATTGTCAGAACAACTTGAATTTTTGAACATAACCTCCTTAATACCCAGGATAACCTCACAAGTTCTAACAAATGGGGAAGATGGGGTTTAAGGAAGTTAAGTGACTGGCCTAGAGACATCCAGGTAGCTAGTATGAGAGACCAGCCTAGCCCCAGGTCTGCTCAACTTTAAAACTGCTGCTCTTAACCACTGGTATATGCTTTCCTGTGCTCTCCCAATAAACTGTGACTTTGAAAAAGAACACACACTCGGGATTAAGTCCTGAAAGAGAAGTAAAGATAACATGCAGTGTGGCTTTGTAGCACTCACTTAACATGATTGTTATACCATCCTGATGACTGGCTTTCCTCTATTTCTACCTCCATAAATTGAGGATAACAGCAACACGCTTTCACTGCACCAGATTACACGTGGCTGGTTCCTTATCATTTGCGTCTCAGCTTATATGGGACTGCCCTAGATAAACATCTGCTGGCTACCCAATCTAAAGTTTGCCACCCTCAACTCCCTCTTTAACACAGCCCGTTTTGTCATCACATACTTGCCACTATTTGAAATTAATTTGTTTACTTATCTCTTTACTTTTGCATTATGTCTCTTCCCACTACTAGGTAAATTTCACTAACATCTTGCCCATTGGGCTTCATGCCATATCCTCCACATCTGCAATAGGAATGGCATAGAGTAAACGTGCAAGAAATATTTGATGAATGAATGCAATGTTAATACTGAAGACAGTGAATGTCTCCTTAGGGGGTAGGGTGGTCCTGAGCAAGGAGGTGCCTGTGGGTTGGTGCAGGGAGCAGAGGAAAGGCCGATTAAGTACACAAGTGTGGGTCGTATACCTGCGGGAAAGGTCCACAGGAAAGTTGTACTAACCCACAACAGGAATGCTATATGCTGCCCAGCTGACAGATATGTCCTAGAGTGGACCATAGTCGTTCCTCAGGCTCCTCCCTCCCCTACCTGCTCTGGGATCCACAATGACTGGGCAGCACTCTGATCATTTTACTTCACATATAGATAGGGCTAGAAGGGAGAATGCCTGCAAGCTGAGAAATGTAAGTGTCCAATTGGCTTGGCAGTTATGTTTTGTAAAAGCTTGGTATGTATAATGACAAACTGTTTCTTATGACTTTGATTACGGAGAAAATCATCTTTCAAAGGTGTATTCCACCTAGGCACACTGAACATTTCATCTGTGGAATCTGAGAGTAACACCCCAATGTTGTGCTCCTCTTAAGGACAACAATGTAGGATGTTAAGCTGATCTTGCCCTAAGTGTTTGCATTCAACATGCAATACCCAACATTAGCTGTTTCTGTAACTCACAGGTTTCCTGACCTTGGAAAAGCTACTTAATCTTTATGGGCTCCAGGTTCTTCTCTAAAATGAGGGCATTAAAAAGCAGACAATCCTGTTTAGATTGGCACCCTTAAATTATGTGAAAATAAACATCTAGTGATGTATAACAGGGATCTAAAAACATCCCAGAGATTCAGTCTGTTTGCCTTATGGGAACATACTACATCTCATAATTTCATTAATCTGAGTTTACGACGAGTAAATTGGTAAAAATAAAAAAAGAATACAGGATTTAGGCAGACAAGGAAGGAAGGAACTATTACTTACACAGGAAGTCAGTAATTCAACAGGTTTGTTACAAAAGAACAATTAGTCATACAGAGTGGCGGTTATTTGTAAAACATGGAACTTTTCTAAGAATAAGGTATGCTAGGCACCCTCATGTAACTCCATCAAGCTATTTCTGGGGTTAAAGTGCCAGCAACTGAGCAAGAAAAGGTTAAGTGCCATACAGAAGCTGTTTCAACAATCTACGTCAACCTGCATAGACGCACTCATTGCCAATTTATGGAAAGTTTGCCTTTTTAGTTTACAGAAGCTCAAGAGCAGTTAAAAAAACAGAAGACGACGACAACTCAGAAGAAACAGCTGCCGATACTCAAATCAACTGGCACACATATAGAGAAAAATCCTGCCAAATGAAACCAGCTTTGAGCTATAGCTTTTGTGTAAGTTCACATCGTTTACACGCATGCTTTCCAGGCTCCCCATCCTGTAAATGCATATTTAACGCAGCAATGCAAAATTGGGCTGATGCATACAATTAACTCATTCCAAGCATTTCTTGCACCCATGGTAATGTGGCATTGTGGGAGACAGCAAAAGGGCAATTTTCAGTACATCTATTTCTTAAAATTATGAAAAATGCGAACAGATTGAATCCCAAGGACGTGTGAACATAGCAGCATTAGCAATGACAGCATCTGCAGGTGCTCCTCCACTTCAGATCCCTCGTATTCCATCATCTCAGACAGCTCTAGGGCCAAATGGACCACAATGGTCAAAAATACTTTACTTCAAAAAATGGATTATAAATCTGTACCTCAAAAGCAAAGAAACTGAAGGACTCAATTTAGGCTAGGCAGAATGAATGTGTCCACAAAACATAGTATGAAAAACTAAGAAATTTAATCGCCATTAATTAGGTGTAGAGTTTACATGTCTGAATTTGTTATGTCAGGCAACATTCCAGCATAATGTGTCAAAGGAGCAGAAAGCTTTGATTGTATGTGCTGAACTAATGCTGGCTGATTTGCTGCCTACTCAACGTTCATGGATTTGAATCATTCTAAGTACTCTGTTCAAAGTTTCATATTGTCATCTACACAATCCTTTTACATGAAATAACCAAATAAGGTTAGTTTTACATATTTACAAGCATAAATATAAACTCATCACTTAGTAAGGTCTTAAGTTATATCGAAGAATTGAAAATCATCAAGCCCTCAGACAGTTGGAAAAGTTGGAAGAAAGCAAAGACACCTCGGAAATCTAGCAACTCTCTTCACCCCCACAAGTAAGGATGGTGAGAATCAGAAAGCAGTGCTTCACAGTGGATCTGCGAATTCAGTACATTCTAAATCCTAAATTCCTTACTGTAAGAAGTTGTGTGCACGGTGGCAGGTCTCACTGCTGACAGTGTTGTGAGTGGAAGTTGACATCTCACCAGGTCCTTCATGTGCAGGACAGTCATATGACAGTGCACTCCTGTCCCATAGGTACCCTGGTTGGGATCACAGATGTTCTAGGGACTGTCCCTGCTGCCCACTCTTCACCTATTTTTGTAAAGGGTTACCCTCAAGAACCACTAAGTTTCTTGTTAGTGGTGGATTGGACAAAGCTTTTTAAAAACATTTTGAAAACCTGTGGTTTTATTACTTGTTACTCTGGAAACTTGGTCAATGTAACATGCTCACACATGAAAATATATACATGCCTGCCAATACTCAAAAGGCTGAGATATTGTCTAACATTAACATCCAATTAAAAACACAATCTTAAAACTTTACCTCAATAACAAAAAGAAAAGAGCAAGTAAATTCACCAACACTAGGAACTTGAGAAGTGCACAGATTTATCTAGCGTACCTCAATTGCTCTAGGTAACTACATCCCAAGCACCCAGATGCCACACACTTCAGACCTATTCACTCACAGCCTTTTTCTGGATTCTCAGATAATGGTAATTAAAGCAACATGAATACGTAATCATACATGAGACTTTCAAATTACCTAATTTCCTCCCAAGCCTTATATTGCTTATGAAAGGCTGACATTTATGGGTGAAAAAAAAGTATCCCAATACTATTACATTGGCTTGAAAATTTTTAGATTATGCTAAGGAAATTTTGAGGCAGACATGTATCTACTATTATTAAAACATGCTTCTTAGAGCTAGTATGTAGCTAAACTAATTTTGTACATTAAGAAAAAAACTTTTTAAAAGTAGTAATAATGATGTATAAACACCAGTAAGCACAAAAGAGGGTAACAATTTTAAAGTCAACTACAATTAACACCAATAACTCGCAACTGTCTGGCCTAAAAACCTGTTCTTGAAGTAAGAACATGAGTCCTTGACTAATATGAGGTTATCTAATTTTATATTATCATTTTAAAAAGAAAATGAAACAATTAGGGCCTATTAGCAATAACCTTTTCTAACTCTCTGGGCAGCCACTGACATGAATGCCCAAGATGACAGCAGCACCGCACAATTAGAAAGGCTGAACCTGCATGAGCCAAGCCTTTCCTTGCACCCTTTCCTCTATGAAGTAAAAATGGCAGACCCAGTTAGACTCATAGAGCACTGGCCCTATGGTTTCAATGATTAAAAAAAAAAAAACTTACACAAAAGAAGTATCCAGAAATATAGACAGCACTCTTTTTGTTTTTTCACATTTATATTTTAGGGAACAGTTTTGGGGAAGGGGATACAATGCTGCCTTACAAAGGACATAGAAGTCCCTTGTTTGAGCTACCAACCTCTTAGCCACACAGAAAAATGTCAGTCATCCGTTTGTTAGGACCCAAATCTCCTTCTACTGCTCACAATATGCAACACACATTTTAAGGGGCTGTCGAAATAGAAAAACAAAGGAAGCCCTTGAAATAGAAGCTGATCTTCCTCGTCTTGCCCTCCCTTTACCAGGGTGCCTGCATGCATGCCTTAAAGCACTGCCACATTGTTTCCACATGCTCAGGCCCTTGAAACTTGTGCCAAAGCATTGCAAAATAAAACTGCATAAACATCACATTTCAAAACATCAGCTAGTAATGGTAGGTCAGTCATGTGGGCCAGAATAATCATTAATTAAATCATAACCTACAAACGTCCCTGACCTGAGTTATTTTTTCAAATAATAAGAACAGGCATTGAACACGTTGGGGCTATGGGCGTATTTCAGAAAGATACCAGTGTAATTCATTCTGAAAAACCATTAAAAATGACTGTCCTTTTGCCACTTTCAGGAGTCATAAAACAATTTCACAAGCAGAAAACAGTTTAAAAGATTAATTTTTTTTCATTTTTTCCAAAATCAACATGTAATTGCACAGGCATTATTGAACTGCATAAAATCAATACAAGAGAGGTGTATAACGCTGGAGGTTTCTTTAAAAAGAGCTTAGAGCTCACTTTCCTTGGACCACACGGAGATAATGCCCTCACACAAATGTACTACAAACTGGATACATATTACTAGGGTTACTTACCTTATAAAAGCTGAATTTATTCCTCTTGGCCAGAAGTCACAAATGGCTGAAGTAAAACTCCCTTCATTTGTTCTTCCAGCGAGCCAAAGCAAGCCTCCCATTAACCCGGTCCATTGCAGATAATCTCACCCAGCACAGGCTCCCCTGCTTTCCCCAGTTCCCAGCCCAGCAAGGATAATCACATTCCGGTGGGGAGTGAGCAGATGGTGGATTCCATGGTAACCAGCCCTCCTAAGGCGATTGGTAGAAGTGTGTGACTACTGCTTATTGGGTAACAATCGCTGTCTTTGTGCTCCAGCCTTGCAAATCCTAAAGGAAGGAACATATATAGCCACTCACATGCGCAGGGCTTGCCTAGCAGGTGTTTGGCTATTTAAACAAGTCAGTGCAGCCCAACTAAAAGCTTTCCAGCAAATTTACCCTTGGTGGTACAAACTCCTGACATTTCAGATAGCTAGCTCTGCTCATTCAGGAAGAAAGGTCACAAGAGGCTTGACTTGACAAACAGAAAATAAAACCTCAAAGTTAACTTGAAAACTAAAGATAAAGCATTCTAGAAATGTAAGCTTCATCAGCAAGTTGTTTTATGATTTGGAATCCACATCAGAACTGAAAGTGCTTTTATAAGGATTTTTTAAAACAAATATAATACTCAAATTTGGAAAAAATGTTAATTTGAAAATAAAGTTTTCAAAAATCAATTGTGTTATAAATTAATAATTTCTGGGCAAACATACATTCATTTTTACTGCATTAATTGAATTTTGTGGGGAGAGGCAGTGCTGGATTTAAAATTTTCATCTAGAGTCTTACCCAGTTATAGGATTAAAATATCTTAATTTTATACTATCTCCTGAATTTAATCTGTTTCAGCATTAAACACTGATTCTGCTGGAACAGTTGCCCACCCCCTGGTCTTCATGAAGGAATCACAGATTAAGTCCTTGGAAGATCAAATTGGCTGAAAACCAAATATACCACATAAAAACCAACTATTAGAGGTAAACTATAAATCTAGAAAATATAAACTATAGGCACTCAAAATGTCCATTATTAACACCAGCCTGAGTAACACAGTGAGACCCTGTCTCCACAGAAAATTTTTTAAAAAATTAGCCAGGTGTGGTGGTGCACACCTGTAGTCCCAGCTCCTCAGAAGGCTGAGGTGGGAGGATCGCTTGGGCCCAGGAGGTCAAGGTTGTAGTGAGCCATGACTGCATCACTGTATTTCAGCCTGGGTGATAGAGAGACCTTGTCTCCAAGAAAATAAAAAATAAAGAATAAAAAATAAATGGCAAAGAAAATAATTAGGATAAGCCAAAAAAGAAAATGAAACAAAAACAGTTTGTTGTGACTAGACTTTTAGTTATTAATTACCTCCTTACTCTATAGTAACTCCCTATCTTAATTTCAAAGTTCTTTTCTTGGCACGAACCAGAAATGAGACATGAACACCAAAAGGAAAAAGACAAAAATTATTTCAAGCAGATGATATGATTCTATTTCTCCTAAATAAGAAGATCCATTTTATAGATGCCTAGCCCCCCCNAAAAATAAAGAATAAAAAATAAATGGCAAAGAAAATAATTAGGATAAGCCAAAAAAGAAAATGAAACAAAAACAGTTTGTTGTGACTAGACTTTTAGTTATTAATTACCTCCTTACTCTATAGTAACTCCCTATCTTAATTTCAAAGTTCTTTTCTTGGCACGAACCAGAAATGAGACATGAACACCAAAAGGAAAAGACAAAATTATTTCAAGCAGATGATATGATTCTATTTCTCCTAAATAAGAAGATCCATTTTATAGATGCCTAGCCCCCCCCCCCAAAAAAAAATTAAAAGAATGAAGTACGATATTATTTATAGTACCAGAAGTTTAGTGAGGTAACCATATACAAATATATCAATATAATTCCTTTATAAGGGCAAAACTATCAGAATACCAGTAAGACTGGATTCATAATGGCAACAAAAAGTATAGAAATAATATTATCTAGAAATGTGTGTGAACTATTTGGGGGGAAAAATGAACTCTAAGAGAAATAAAGGAAAGCTAAACAGCGACATAATGTGTTGAAGAATAAGAATATCCATTTTATAGATGCCAAGTCTTCCCAATTTACCAAATAGTCTCCTAGTAAAATTTCCAACATACTTTAAAAAATCAATTTAACAAAGTGACTGTAAAGTTTCTTTAAATTTTTAAAAAATAGATAAAAATGGCTGGGCATGGTGGCTCACCCCTGTAATTCCAGCACTTTGAGGGGCTGAGGTGGGCGGATCAGGAGGTCAGTAGATCGAGACCAGCTTGGCCAATACGGTAAAACCCCATCTCTACTAAAAATACAAAATTAGCCAGGCGTAGTGGCGCATGCCTGTAATCTCAGCTACTCGGGAGGCTGAGGCAGGAGAACTGCTTGAACCCAGGAGGCGGAGGTTGCAGGAGAATTGCTTGAACCCGGGATGCGGAGCCAAGTTGCGCCAATGCACTCCAGCCTGGGCAACAGATCAAGACTCCGTCTCAAAAAAATAAAAAAAGGCCGGGCGCGGTGGCTCACGCCTGTAATCCCAGCACTTTGGGAGGCCGATGCGGGTGGATCACGAGGTCAGGAGATCGAGACCATCCTGGCTAACATGGTGAAACCCCGTCTCTACTAAAAATACAAAAAAAAATTAGCCGGGCGTGGTGGCGGGCGCCTGTAGTCCCAGCTACCCGGGAGGCTGAGGCAGGAGAATGGTGTGAACCCAGGAGGTGGAGCTTGCAGACAGCTGAGATCGTGCCACTGCACTCCAGCCTGGACGACAGAGCAAGACTCCGTCTCAAAAATAAATAAATAAGTAAAACATAAAAATATGAAAGAAAATTCTACATGAGTGGTAATAGTAATAATGATGGGTGAAGTAACTGTACCATGTTTTTAAAACATCTTATAAATACCATGAATACATTAATACTTCCCAAATACATGACTCCAGGACAAACTTCTCTCCCTGTGAATTCCACAGTCTTACTTCTGACTACCTATTGAACATCCTGGACTTGGATGTTTAATAAGCATCTCAAGTCCAGGTGTGGTGGCTCACACCTGTAATCCCAGCACTTTGGGAGGCCGAGGCGGGTAGATCACCTGAGGTCAGGAATTTGAGAACAGCCTAACCAATATGGTGAAACCCCATCTCCACTAAAAATACAAAAATTAGCCGGGCATTGGTGGTACGCGCCTGTAATCCCAGCTACTCAGGAGGCTGAGACAGAATTGCTTGAAACCAGGAGGCGGAGGTTGCAGTGAGCTGAGATCGTGCCACTGCACTCCAGTCTAGGCGACAGAGTGAGACTCCATCTCTTAAAAAAAAAAAAAAGGCATCTCAAATGTAACATTCCAAAACCCAATTCCCCATTTAATCTTCAAATCTGGTGGTCCTGTATCCTTCCTTGTGTTTGGAAATGGCAACTCTATCCTTCTAGTCACTCAAGTCACTCAGCCTGGGAGGCCATCCTTCACTCCTCTCTGACATTTTATATCCAACTGTCCCCTCGTGTCCTGGGTATTTCTTCAAATTCAGCCACTTCTTACACCTCCACCACTCCCCCTTGGTGTAGGCCACACCATCTCTCACCTGGATCCCTTAACTTCCTAATTAGACTCTCTGCCCCCATTTTGTACCCTACAGGCTAAAATACCATGCAGATAAGGTCAATTCTCTTCATAAAACTGGCTTTCCCATTTTAATGGGAATAGAAGTCCCAATCTGTATGATGGCTTAAAAAGCCCTTGATAACCTGACCCCACCCACATTAACTCACTTATCTCCTATAACCCCCTCCTGACTTCCCTGAGCTCTCTAGGCAGAGTCTGACATTTTTGTTCTCTCCTCTACACTTTCTCAATAAGTTGGACACTGATGGTGTTTACCACAGGGCACAGTTATTTGTACACATCTCTTCTTCAGACTGTGAGCACCTCAAGGCCAGGGACAGTGCCACTGTGAACCATTTGTTAACAGCAAGCCAAGGTCCTTGTACATAGTGTGAATTTAGTAAATCTGATGAATGACTAAAGACTGTTTTAAAATTCTAGTGCAAATTTAGAGGTACCTAAGAATCCAGAATTAGAATGGTGATGCAAATATTAATATATACACAACTGACACACTATCATGCAGTTATTAAAATATGGTCATGGCCGGGCACAGTGGCTCACACCTGTAATCCCAGCACTTTGTCAAGGCAGGCAGATCACAAGGTCAGGATCTCAAGACCATCCTGGCTAACATGTGAAATCCCGTCTCTACTAAAAATACAAAAAATTAGCTGGGTGTGGTGACAGGCACCTGTAGTCCCAGCTACTTGGGAGGCTGAGGCAGGAGAATCTCTTGAACCCGGGAGGCAGAAGTTGCAATAAGCCGAAATCGCACCACTGCACTCCACCACCTGGGTGACAGAGCAAGACTTCGTCTCAAAATAAAATAAAATAAAATAAAATAAAATAAAATAAAATAAAATAAAATAAGATCATAAAGACTATATGGCAAAGGGGAAATGTTTATATTAACAAGTACTGTTTACTGGTCCCTCGTATGTGCTAGATACTATAATAAACACTTTACAAATATTTTATATAGACCTCACAGGGCCTATGAAGTAGGGATTATTATCTTCATGTTTTAGGTATAGAACTGAGATTCAGAATTTAAGCTCTTTGCCCTTGGTTTCGCCGTTGCAACGAGAACCTCATTTGTCTGAGACCAAAGCCTGGATCTAAGTCATTACGCTACACCACCTCCCAGAAGTGGGAGGAAAAACAGAATACAAAACTGAATACCCATTACGAATAAACACTATGCATTTGCAATGATATAAAAATATATATACATTTTTTTGGAGACAGGCTCTCACTTTGTCACCCATGCTGAAGTACAATGGCACAATCTTGGCTCACTGCAGCCTCAACGTTCCAGGCTCAACTGATCTTCCTGCCTCAGCCCCTCAAGTAGTTGGGACTACAGGCACGTGCCACCACACCCAGCTAATTTTTTTGTATTTTTAGTACAGATGGGAGTTTCGCCATGCTGGCCGGTCTGGTCTCGAACTCCTGAGCTCAAGCGATCCACCTGCCTCAGCCTCCCAAAGTGTTGGGATTACAGGCATGAGCCACCTTGCCCAGCAGAGAAGAGAATCTTAGCAACAAAAGGCCAGGTTTACCTAGGCTTCAAAATTTTCAGAGTACCTGTGAGGAAGAAATATTGGACTTATTTTTCTTCTCCAGTTTCCAAAATTTTTAATGTCAAATTATAATTTTATAATCTTCTAAAAATATATTTATTCCTCCTATACATATTTTTTAATGTTCACTCCACCATGTTCTTGGGAAGATCTACAAACAAGTGAGACAATAAAAAAACTAAAAGAATTGGCACACAGTTTTTAGAGAATTGATGCCGTGGGAAAAAATGACTCAGAAAGGAAAAATAAAGGCAGATCTATGTAAGGTGAGTAAGGAATAGTAATGTCCTCTGGAGCTCCAAGTTCACCTCCAAATGTTCTGGTATTATCATCATTATAGTATCCCCTCAAACCACACTGCCCGGAATCTAATTATAGGGCCTGAAACCTAAGTGTAGGGCATGTGACGAACAGCCAACAATCCCCATAAAGGTTCTTAAGATAAAAAGGCGTTGGAAGCAGGAGCCTGATAATTTATCTTCCTCAAATACTGGGCAGGCGGCAACTTTGCCTTGAATATCTGCTGTTGCAGCCATTGTGCCAGCTAGGCAGAGATTGAATAATCTTGGGAGCATTTTTCCATTTCCCTTCATGGCTGAATATGCCTAATTCCATTTGCCCTTACTCCTCCTTTCTCTTTCCTTTTGTAAGAGGCTTTACCCAGGAAGTCAGAGGTTCCCAAACTTTTCAAATCAGAGCATCTCAGTAACTTCTGCACAGTGACCCAGGGCAGAAGCAATTACTTAGAGTTCCACTGATTAAGTGGTTTGGTACAAAAAAACTAATAACTGCTGGGCACAGTGTCTCACGCCTGTAATCCCAGCACTTTGGGAGGCCAAGGTGAGCGGATCACGAGGTCAGGAGTTCGAGACCAGCCTGACCAACATGGTGAAACCCTGTCTCTACTAAAAATACAAAAATTAGCTAGGCATGGTGGTACACGCCTGTGGTCCCAACTCTCTGGGAGGCTGAGGTGGGAGAATCACTTGAACCCAGGAGGCAGAGGTGGCAGTAAGCCAAGATCACATCACTGCACTCCAGCCTGGGCGACAGACACTCTGTCTCAAAACAAACAAACAGACAAACAAACAAAAAACGAATAACTACCTTTGACTTAGCAACTTAGCAACATTTGAGAATATAACAAATAATAATTTCAAGAAAAAAAATCGCACTTTTATTCTATTCCTAAATCACTCCTACTACTTACTAATGGGATGTGCATGTACCCTGCCAACCTCTCATACCATAGGATCTTATTAAACATCGCAAACCTCATTTCCTTTCCCAAGCTGATTTTCACCAGCTTGTTATCATGGTACCCACCAAACCCTCGACTCTGCAAAATATGCCACTATCAAAAGAAATATATTGCAATCAAATATTTTTTAAAAGGGAACTATCTAGAGGTAGGAGTTTGCACAGTATTTGATAGATGTTGTTGTTTTTCCTTTGAAATTTTTAAATATCCTGCAGACAGCACTCCTGTGAGTTGGCAGTGATACCCAAAGTACCTAGGCACATAATTTTGGGAGTTATGTGTTTAAGCCCTTAGCCTCTATAATTAGGGAGCCCAACTACAACTCCCTAATTATAAATTCAGAAACCTAGATTCTAGTTCCTGTTTAGCCAGCCCTACGACACAGGCAAGACATTTACTCTGTCTGCTCCTGTGCTCTTCAGTCACAAAAGGAGGACGCTGGCTTAGACCATCTCCAAAGTTCTCTTCAGCTCTAAAATAATGAGAATAAACGTTAGAGGAGAGTCTTAGTGAGTTGAGAAGAAGAAAAAAGGCTGAAGCAGCAAAGACAAGAAACATTTATTTTCCAGAAGGAAATAGCATATTAAAATTTAAAATAACATATATCTGCATACTACCCTTACGTGTGGTATGACTTAAAGGCTTGAGCAGGAGGTATTGCTCAAGTACCAGTTGAAATGGCAATTGTACCTGCACAACGACATGCAGTTTAGGGTGTACTTTCAGTAAAAATGCCACGAGCTCTGCTACTGGTTTTACTTGTCTTTCCACGTTCTCTTTCCACTCTTGCTGAGACCCCTTCTTGACAAACAGTTTATATTATGAATTGACCAGATATTGTTAGTGTTGCCTGTGACTATGAAACACTCAAATTACCTATCCTAATTGGGGATCAAACATATCAATGAACCCAAAAAGCCTAAACAGCAGAGCTAACCAATTACAGATATTGAAACCACAAAATATAGTATCTATAAAGAGGTGGCATCTCCTTAGATATTTTCTATATATTACCAACAATTTTGCATTTTGGTTAATATTCTATGAATTTGTTTTAATTTAATGGGGTTTTATAATTCGTTTCATAAAAGTGACTTAGAGCAAAATGTATTTGCAGGGTACAGAGTACTTTATAAGGAAGATAAAACACATTGAAATATTAATAAATTGAACTTTTCCGCCCAGTTTGCAAGGGGTTAAGGTTAAGAATCTAAAGCCTAATTTGATAGAAACTTTTTTAGTGGGAGCAATACCTCCTGTTCAAGCCTTTCATTCCTCTCATGTGGTTAGCATTTCAGAGAAGTACGTGTTGTTCCAGGACTTGACCAAGTATACACGGCCAAAAAAACAACCAACATTGACTAGGAAAGTCTGTGTGAGGAGGTCTTATATTTCTAGCCCTTTTTTATTCATGTCCAACCATCAAAAAACTCACCCAGATCTACCAATGCCCCAGGGATATTTTTAAAGTTTGAAAGATAATGTGTCTTAGTCAAATAAGAATAATGAGATTTAGTTCTTTATATCATTAGATTGTTTGTTACTGTCTTCATTATAGTAATATTCCCTATCCTTCCAAATCCTTAATATTGATTCTAAAACAAAGGTGGGAGGAAATTACACAAGCACCTAGGCCCTGCCTTCCACACTCTTAATTCTTATCCACATTTTTTTTCAAAAAGTGATTCATAGATAATTGGAATCTAGATATTTTAATTCTTCTTTCCTTAAGAAAATTTCTGAAATATATGAAAGTGAAGACTCTACAAGGATATATGTAGGACATATGTATAACATATATATATGTATTAATTACATTAACAAATCTAAAATATGTGTGGAGTGTAAAACAGAAAAAGGGCTAATAATAAAGAATGTTCTATAAATGAGGCTTCTAATAATATGCAAAGTTCCATTCTAAACTCCATAGACATAAAAGCATACGTTACCCCCCACCTTTTTTTTTTTTGAGACGGAGTCTTGCTCTGTCGCCCAGGCTGGAGTGCAGTGGCCGGATCTCAGCTCACTGCAAGCTCCGCCTCCCGGGTTCACGCCATTCTCCTGCCTCAGCCTCCCCAGTGGCTGGGACTACAGGCACCTGCCACCTCGCCCGGCTAGTTTTTTTTTTGTATTTTTTAGTAGAGATGGGGTTTCACCGTGTTAGCCAGGATGGTCTCGATCTGCTGACCTCGTGATCTGCCCGTCTCGGCCTCCCAAAGTGCTGGGATTACAGGCGTGAGCCACCGCGCCCGGCCTGCTACCCCTTTTTCTTGATGAGTTTTTGATATGTATGAGAAATAAAGACATTTAACTCTTGTTGTAGGGGGTTGGGGAGAGGAGTTAACAAGATAAAATAGATGTATAGCACCAGGTAAACAGCAAAGATATATCACACAGACATTCTGCAAAAGCTAATAAATTGTCAACATTATGAACCTTCGCTTCACATTTTAGGGCTGAGATCAGGCCAGAATAAAAAGTATAATTCAAGCTTTGTGCTGATAAAACCCAATGCTGAATGGTTAATCCTTGCTGCTCAAAAAATATCCTAAAGGACCAAAGCATGCAAACAACTATGGCTTTAGGTTCAAACTTAAACAAAAACTGTTTCACTCAAGTTCTACAGGGTTGCATTTTAAAGAGAGAAAGCAAATTCAGCAAAATGTAATGATCAGTTGAATGTTTATTGTTGATACCAGGGATTTATTTATGACCTCTCATCTGATCTTTTAAAATCAATCCTAACTTTACTTTTCTACCCCAAGCCCAAATCCCAGAAAGAATAAAGTATTGAAAAGCGAGGGTGGCCAAGCTTTGTGGGCAAGAGCCCCTTGAGACTAGGACTGAGGTGTATCTAATTATGACATTTGAAGATAACTGAATTTGAGGTTTTGTGTGCAGCAAGGGTGTGTATGCAGGGTAGGCAGAGTGTGTGCGTGCGCACATGCATGCACACAAACAGATATGCAGCAGTGATATGCAAGGCAGGTGAGATCAATGTGTGTGTGCAGGAGGATATGGAAGGAGGTGGTAGAGGGGGTTCTGAAAAACTTATTCTTTTTTCTTTTCTTTTTTTTTTTGAGACAGAGTTTCGCTCTGTCGCCCAGCCTGGAGTGCAGTGGCGCAATCTCAGCTCACTGCAAGCTCTGCCTCCCGGGTTCACCCCACTCTCATGCCTCAGCTTCCCAAGTAGCTGGGACTACAGGTGCCCGAAACCATGCCTGGCTAATTTTTTGTATTTTTTAGTAGAGACGGGGTTTCACCATGTTAGCCAGGATGGTCTAGATCTCCTGACCTTGTGATCTGCCTGCCTCGACCTCCCAAAGTGCTGGGATTACAGGCGTGAGCCACTGCGCCCAGCCCTGAAAAGCTTCTTAATCGCCCTGCAAGTTTTATTTCATAAATGCTCTGGGTTCTTATCTAAGATAACCAAGGCATAACCAGTTAAATATGGGACAAATCGTGATTAGTTAATGCTGTGAATATAGGTTCACGAACTCTGGGCTAGGTAGAGCATGTGACAAAACAACTTGTTAGCAGGGTGATTTCTAAGCTACAATCTCTGAGCTTTGAGGCTTTCATTTAAGAAATAAACAGGCATAATATTTGGTACCATCCTCTCAGGAAGATCAATGAGATCATGTAGGTGAAACCTCTTTGAATATCTGGAAAACTATGCAACTGTAAGAAGTATTAAGCATGTTTAAAAGTGGGGGTGGGGGGACTCTATTCTGTGAAGACAGAATGTCAAACAATTGACTTCCTATCGTGAAAAAACAACACAGAAGTCTCTTACAAAAAAAACCTCTTGGCCCCATTCGTATTACTGTTAAGCTGTCTAAGCTCATTCCTTTCTTGCTTTTCTATGCTTCTCAAAAGGGTGGGAGGTCTAGTCACTTCTCACCTCTTAGTCACTCCTCAGCCACATCTATCTGACCCAGCACTCAACTGACACTGCTCCCAGCAAGGCCAGCAGTGACATCTCAGCTCCAAACCCATAGGTCGGGTTGAGTTCTTGCATCCTGGACCCTCTTGGGTGCCAACCACGCCCTCTTTCTTGACCTTTCCTCCCTGGGCTTCTCATAACCAACCCTCCTGGTTCTCCAGGATTCTGAACACTTCTTTCATCAGCAACTCTGTGTCCTGCTCTCTCCTCCATCACATCCAATAAATCGGGTAAGATCAATAAATGTTCACTGAACAGATGCTCATAAAAACAGATATCACCAGTAAATGTGTTTAGATATTACTGCACAGCAATTCATTGTTAAAATATAAAGTTATCAGTTCAGACATGGAATCCGACTGAACGGCTAGAAGCTCTTAATCTCTGTAAATAAGAAAGCAAACTAAATAATATTTTACTGATTATATGGCTGGAGGTGGGTAAAAGACCTCACCATCCCTCACAAATTGGTCCAATGAACAGTTGTGTAGGTATTTTAACACTTCTTTGCAAAATCCCAGCAACTCTGGGGGGCCAAGGAGGGAGGATTGCAAGCACAGGAGTTCAAGACTAGCCTGGACAACATAGCGAGATCTCATCTCTACAAAAATAAAATAAAATAAAATAAAAAAGTTAGCCAGGTGTGGTGGCACACACCTGTAGTCCTAGCTACTTGCAAGGTCGAGGCGGGAGGATTGCTTGAGCACAGGAATTTGAAGCTGCATTGATCACACCACTGCAGCCTGGGCAACATAGCTAGAGCAACTCTTAAAAAACACTTCCCTGATGAAGTTTGACTACCAAAGCTCATTCCTGCCTCAGACCCTTTACATTTGCAGTTCCCTCTACCTAAGACTTTCATCCAGATCTTCCTCTTGTCTCTTCAATACACTTCATTCAAATCTGCTCAATGCCACTTCCTCAGGTGTTTCCTTCCCCACAACCCTATCAAAAATAGGAGTACTATTCCCACCTCTGTCACTTTCTATCTATTCCAATGCCTTGCTTGTTGTTTAAGGTATCACTGCCCAACATTATACTGAACATTTCTTTTTCCCTTGCTTTAATTTCTGGCTCCTACCCTAAAAAGTAAAATCCATACAGACAGGGCGCTTTGTCTTGTTTACCAAGAAATCTCCAGTGTCTGGCACGCAGTAGGTGCTCATTAAATCTTTGTTGAAGGAACCAATAAAAAATGGCTGGGCATGAAGATAATGCTAAGCCTGGGCGGCACCACTGTTGGTTATTCAGGAGGTAACCGTGGACCTGGGTCACTGACACATCTGGGCTAATGGAGTGGAGGTGGGTGACAAGTGTCTGAAGCAGGTCAAGCAGCAAGAATGCTTTCTAGTCCTGATGAGCTGCCAGACAGGAAGCCTATGTCCCAGGACTAATACCCCTGGCTCATCAGATTACCACACCTTCTCCAGAACAACAGAGTAGGGCTCAAAGGAAAGCGGTGTGACAGCCTGGGAGACAATGAGGACCCTGTAGAGGTCACTGACTTTCTCCATGCTTTTTGAGGAAACTTGAAAGAGAAGTCCATTCTTAACAAAACTGGAAATCAGGTGAAACATTTAAAAAACTAAGGAAAACAAAGCAAAACAAAAACTCCTTTTTCCATATCTCCCTATTCCTCTGCTATATTGCCAGGTAGCTGGACGCTGACTGCCCAGTGACTTTGATGCTAGATTTCTACCTTCCTTGCTGTGACCCAGACATCTCGTGACCTAAATCTGGTAGTCATCTAAATCCCAACCCGCTGCAATGAGCTCAGACCAGAGTTTTCACCTTGAAAACTGAAACAGAGTCAGCAGGCCTGGGTGTCCATAATAGCTGCCCAGCCCATAAGCATCCAACTACATTCTCTTAGAATCTGTTCCACCTTCACTGTCTGTTCCTGGAAGGCAAGGCTGTCCGAGGTGGCGCAGCACCAGCTTTTCACCTTTGCTAAAGCTAGAAGAAATACTGATTCCCATGCTTGCTGCGACTGCTTTTTAAAAAACTTTGTGAACCAGGAATTAAGGTTTTATTTTAAAATTATAAGAGAAATGACCAAAAATATAACCAACATAGCTTATTTCCCACCATCTAGAGGTAACTCCCAATGATACCTTTTCCTATCATTTTGGTATACATTCATATACCTCTACACATGAATATATCACAAATGTATTATGTTTATAAAGCAGCATATTGTACATCCTGCTTTAACACTTTTATCATAAATTATAGCAATTTCAAAGACACACTCTGTGGAACATATTTGTAAGTATATTTAAAATATGAGTTGCAACTAACATCAATTGTTTTGATAAAAAGAAGAAATTAAAATCCACTATAAAACCACTGTGTAGACATTATCACAATCAGCATTTTGGTGCATTTCTGAAAGTTATTGTGTCACACATATCAGAATTAGGGTTTTTCTGAATATTGTGCTCTGTAACAAATTTTATGAATGATTTCGACCGAAGAGTCTGCTTCAGATTTTCTCAATCATGTCAGGTAGTTGTGGTTAAAAGGAGACTTTGATGTGTAATTAAGCCACTTAATTAACTTTTATTTCATAGAGGTTGGCACTATTTATGAACCTAATTTCCGTAACAGCCCAATAAATGTCAATACATTCATTTCAAGTTTCTTTAAATAAACACTCTGCCCAAGAAGGCTTGCCACCTGATTCAAAGAAGACCTCTCAGCTGATGTACAGTTTCCTCCTGCAGGTTAAGCTAATTTGTTGTCCAGAGTCACTATCTTTCTAAAAAGGCTTTTAATAGTCTCCAAAGTGCTGTTCACTTTAGAAAATTTTCAACCATCAGCTGAATAGTGATCCATGCTGGATAAAACTCATGAATGTTAACAAGCAATTGGGATGCTATAATTTGGTTCTTTTCTTTTAAAAATGGACAACGCAGTATTTGAACGAACTGTAATGCCAGAGAAACGGCAAAAACATGCAGAGACATAATCCAGTCTACACTTCCACTGCCCCAGACCAAAATAACAAATTGCCATTGCTAGAAAGAGGATCAGTGCTACTTTTGGTTTACCTTATAAAACAGGATTTAAGATTTTCAGTTAAAGTAGCATACCTAGGAACATTATAGCTCACAATGTTCATGATGGGCTATAGTGATGTATATGATGTATATGTACCAAGGAAACCCTGAGGCACTCTTATTCAGATATAGTTTCACAAACATAAGAAATGAAACCTTTACCATATCAGCAGGAATATACATTTTCTGAAATGCATTAGAGAGAAGGACAAAAGTTCCTTACCAAGGAAAAAAGGTTAAAAAAAAATTATTAGGTGTTTCAAGGGATGGGACTTTCTGTACCTGGTACCATGTCATGCTCTCAATTCTATTCAACAAACATTTACCAAGAATGTTATACCACACACAGACAATTAAAAGAGGCTTACAGACCTCAGAAGCCTAAGACAATGATTCTCAAAGTGTGGTTCCTGGACTGGCAGCACTACGGCATTATTTACTAGAAGATCTTAAATTGCAAATTCATTTTCTTTAGTACATGTGGGGCTATTTGACTTTTCTCTCTCTACTTAGAGTTTAATTATTTCCTTAAGGTGGAAGCTTACATCTTCATAATTTGTTTCTAATATGTTCCTATAATGCCTATATATCTTTCCAATTTTATAGTTTGTTCTTTTTTTATTTTTATTTTTTAACTGGCAGAAGGTATTCCAGCATCCATTACTCTTCGTACTGGCTAAAACCAAAAGTCTTTCATGGAAGTCTTTACCTCAGTGCTTACTTAAAAATCAAATTGGTCATTGAAAAGAGTGAGTAAAACAAAACAAATCAGGCAGGGCAGAAGGTCTCCAGTCTGGTGAACTGTGTGTAGACTGACTGAAAAGACACCCTAGCACACACACGGAACACATCAGATACTGCAGTTGAAGAACTCTGTTTTGAATGGATGACTCCTCTGATACTTGCTTTCACTCCTGTGAAAGGAACTATAATCCAAACTTTCATGATTTTTAGTAGAAAGAAATTTATGGGAAAAGTGCAGCTAGGAAGATTATACCCGGAAACAACACACATACTGCTTCCATCTAGCAATGTGAAGCCATTTCCTTTTCTTTCCCTGCAGGAATGTATACATCCCAGCTGCTGTCATCCCATTAAAGAAGACTAATAAGGCCAGGCGCGGTGGCTCATGCCTGTAATCCCAGCACTTTGGGAGGCCAAGGCAGGTGGATCACAAGGTCAGGAGTTCAAGACCACCCTGGCCAATATGGTGAAACCCTGTCTCTACTGAAAATACAAAAATTAGTCGGGTGTGGCGGCAGGTACCTGCAGTCCCAACTACTCGGGAGGCTGAGGCAGGATAATCGCTTGAACCTGGGAGGTGGAGGATGCAGTGAGCCGAGATCCTAGAACTGCACTCCAGCCTGGGTGACAGAGCAAGGCTGTCTCAAAAAAAAAAAAAAAAAAAAAACAGACTGATAAAAATCTCTTTTCCTACAATATATATTTTTTATTTTATCTCACTATACTAGCTGAGATAAAATAGAAAACATAGTCTATGCTTGAAACAATTTAAGAAAACTACAAAAGCATCTGAGATAGTTTAGATTCTGGAAATGTCAAATGTCAGAATTTTTAGTCAA
Source organism: Rhinopithecus bieti (assembly GCF_001698545.2). Taxonomy (NCBI): domain Eukaryota; kingdom Metazoa; phylum Chordata; class Mammalia; order Primates; family Cercopithecidae; genus Rhinopithecus; species Rhinopithecus bieti. The sequence goes on from NW_016803042.1 coordinate 719,652, forward strand.
AACTGTAGAGATTACAAAGTTGCCACTAAAATATAGTGGGCAAAGGATAGTCACTCCGAATGGGACAAAAAAATGAATCTTGACTCCTACCTCTCATCATTCATGCAGATCAATTACAGAAGAGTCATAGACCTAAATGTGAAAGGTAAAATAGTAAAACTTCTGGAAATACTATAGGAAAATACCTTTATGACTTTCAGGTAGGCAAAGTTTTTAAAACAGGATACAGAGACCTAACGGTAAAGGAAAAGACTGAAACTGGACATCGCTGTTCAAAGGATACCAAGTATGAAAAGAAAGCCTTAGAGGAGAAAAATATGTTTAGCTCATAACTCTGACAATACAGAATATATGAAGAACTCGGACAACTCAACAAGACAAAAAAATGTTTTTAATAGGCCAAAGTCTTGATTTTTTTTAATATAAATAAAATAACCTCATTGAGCTTGCTTTCTCCACACGAAAAATAGGGTCTTATCACCTATCTTATAAGATTGTTCTCAGGATCAGGAATAATGTGTATATAACACAAACCACCGTGTCTAATAGGTGCTCCATAAGCAATAATACAAGGAGTTCGCAGATACAATATCACTCAGAATCAATCATCAACCCCTCTTATACACAAACTTTCCTCTCGTAAAATCAAGATAACTGTAAAATCAAGATAATGTTCCACCTGAACTGCCAAATAAGTCTGTAGCATTTCTGCTATAGAAAGACATAGGAGGTAAAACTACTCATTGAATATACATGAACTTCCAAAGAAAATTACGCAGTTTGATCATTCCCACTTCAATATGAAAAGAGTTGCTGATTTAGTCATCAGTGAAACTGTACAAGAACTGGGTCATGACATTTTATTATTCAGCTACTTTATGAACTCCATATGCAACTGCAGCTGTCAGCTCTAATACCAGAGGATCAAATGAGTTGGAAAGATTAAACAAATGGGCAGGAGAAATGCCAAGAAGGGTATAAACTCCTGGACAGGAGTCCAGTTGGTTCAGTTACAAAGTTGATCCTTAGAAGACTTATGTGCACTACAGGCATACACTGAAGAGTAGCATATGACAGGCTGAGATGCATGAAATACAAAAAAAGAAAAGAAAAGAAAATGAAGGCGAATATAGGAGGAAAAAAAATTAGTGTGGTTTTCAGACTAACTCTGAGTCTACTTTTAGTCTTACAAATAAATATACTCACTACTTATCATAGAGAATAAAATATAGGTTCTGTAATAAATCCCACTGTTACTTTTTTTTTTTTTGAGACAGAGTCTCGCCCTGTCACCCAGGCTGGAGTGCAGTGGCACAATCTCAGCTCACTGCAACCTCCGCCTCCCGGGTTCAAGGGATTCTCCTGTCTCAGCCTCCTGAGTAGCTGGGACTACAGGCAAGTGCCACCACACCAAGCTAATTTTTGTATTTTTAGTAGAGACGGTGTTTCACCATGTTGGCCAGGCTGGTCTCAAACTCCTGACCTCATGATCTGCCCACCTTGGCCTCCTAAAGCGCTGGGATTACAGGAGTGAGTCACTGAGCTCAGCCAACTTATTTTGTAATATTAACATATATCTGGGATTTAACACAAATCAGATAATGTATTTTTAAACAAAAAAATCAGGTTGTTGCCTATACTACACCATCTAAGCTCACAAAGGGAACACAAAGAATGGGCAAATAAAAAAAGAAATCCCCTGAGATCTTGAAGTCAAATTAAAACAACAACAACAACAACAAAAAAAAACCCTCAAATTTTCTGATTTAAAATTACTTGAAGATAAGGCTTCAAAATTCCAAATTCTGACCATATCATCATATTACCCTAGCTATTTCTCTTCTATTATTATCTTTATGACTGTAAGTTTTAAATAGAAGGCACACTTAAGAATTTATAAGTAACTCAAAGTACTCTAAACTCAGTTGTATTCATTCCACAAGAAAGGTCAGTACACCATCTTGGTGCAAGTCTGTGACACAGAAACTTTTTACAATGTCACAATGTTAAAAAACAAAAGCCTTTTCTCTCTCTCTTTTTTTTTTTTTTCTGTGGCTGAATTATTTGGGAAAATCTAAGGCCATTGATAACCTAATAAAACAAAGAAAACTGGCCAAAAGCTTTGTGAATTTCTGTTTTCCAGTTACCAACATTTTCACAGCCTAGGCTGGATTTATTGCCTATGCATGGATCTAGTTTTCATTCATGTAAGACTAGGAACATAGAAGAGCTTGCCTTAGTTGAAGTCCTCTATTAGTTTTCTCAAGGGTCCAGCTATCTGAATAAGTTCTATGACTTCCATTCCACTTTGTCTCTCTGAAAAAAGCAATGGAATCCACATTTTTTAAATGGCTAAGGCTGGTGTGATGGTACTTGCCCATAGTCCCAGCTATCGGGAGGCTGAGGTGGGAGGACTGCTTGAGCCCAGGAGTTCAAGTCCAACCTGGGAAATATAGTGAGAAAACCTTGTTTCTATAAATAAATAATATAAATTGGCTGGGCATGGTGGCTCACGCTTGTAATACCAGCATTTTCGGAAGCCGAGGCAGGCAGATCACCTGAGGTCTGGAGTTCAAGACCAGCCCGGCCAACATGGCAAAAACCTCATCTCTACTAAAAACACAAAAATTAGCCAGGCGTGGTGACATGCACCTGTTCATTCTTGGGAGGCTGAGGCATGAGAATCACTGAAACCCAGGAGGCAGAGGTTGCAGTGAGCCGAGATCAGGCCACTATATTCCAGCTTGGGCAACAGAGTGAGACTATGTCTCTTAAAAAATGATAATAATGATAACAACAATAATAATGACATGAATTTTAAAATGGTAAGCACATCGCTACCTGTCACATAGAAGTAAAAGTGTAAAAAGGGTAATATTCATAAGTTTAAACAAATATATGCCCAACACATGTGTTTAAAATCCTAATTCAATGTTTGTGCTTAAAAATCTAAGGTTGAGCTATTATTGATATCTTAAAATCAAGAATACAACTACAATGAGACTCCCCCCAACCAAAGACACCTTGCAAGATAGTCTTACAAATTCATGTTCTTCTCACAGTTATTTATAAAACAAAATTTAGAAAAATTTTAAATATCTAATAATAGTGGATGTGTTAATTAAGGTACTACCTTGTAACAGAATAGTGTACAGCAACTGAAATGGATATTTCCTAAGAATTTTTAGTAACTTGAAATAATTTAATGATATTTAGTGGGGGTTAGAGCGAGAAGCATAATTCAAAATCCACACACAGTATAGTCTCAGTTTCACAAAACAATAGCTACAAAGAGGAAAAACACCTCAAAATGTTATAATAGCTGATACTTGGATATTTACTTTTTTCTCCTTCCTACTCAACAGAAATATTGGTTTAAAATTTAAAATGTTTCTCTGAACAAAACATCCACCTAAAATGGTTTTCAGTTAAATATAAAAGACTACAAGATCACTTAAGCCACAATGATAGAAGTATCTAGTCAACTATGCTTCAGATTCCAATAAATCAGATAATGTTATTTCAAGAAATCCTTAAGCCTGAGAATTACCAATGTACCTAACTAATGTTTTAATAGTAGGGGGAATTCTTATCCCCAAATAATTGATGACCAAGAGAATATTAGGTACACAAATAAGTTTTAAGAAACTGGCTAAAGCATAAATCTTAAATATTAGAAATAGAAGACAAGTGAAAAAACTAGAAGGAAAGAGGTTATAATAAAAAAGACTGAGATGACAAGGGTCAACAGTGGTTGCACTTACTTCCACTACTCTCAGGAAACACTCTGTGCCACAAACTCACAGGGAGAAATGCCATTCCCTCAAGTAATTGTTCCTGGATCAGGAAGATAAGAAAAAACACACCTTTGTGCTAAAACCACAGCACTGAATTACTCTAAAGAAAATCCACAGTAATTTTTCCATAATGGTACAAATTACTGTCACTTAATAGTGAACAAAGAGAAATACCAGTTACTTCATTTGTTTTATACTTTGCATAGCGAAAAAATCCAAATGTTTTAAGCTAAGATATTTCAGAAATGGCAATTGCAAAACAATACTCACAGCCCCCCATAAAAGATTCCTTTCATAACATCCAGCAATCTTCTGATTAACCTATTTCCTGCTTCTGGAGCAAGGATTTGGATCCATAATTTATTGGTAGAAACTATAAGCATTCTGTATTTAGACACTAGACACATACACTTCTAGTGTTCAACATGATAAAGAACTAACTAATGGGAAGTACAGAGTTCTGTTTCATAAGTCTTCTTCTAGCAGTGATGCAGCCTCAAGCAACTACGCAAGTAATGCATTTCAAAATTCCACGAAGGTGTTTCAAAATGTAGTGAGAGAGCTCTAGAACACCGGGGGTGGACTAGGAAGTATGACGCCAAATGCACGTGACTTTATTACATTTATGGCATTTAGGCTTATAACAAACTTCCCTTTAAAAATAGGTCTTGGCTGGGCGCGGTGGCTCACGCCTGTAATCCCAGCACTTTGGGAGGCCGAGGTGGGCGGATTACGAGGTCAGGAGATCAAGACCATCCTGACTAACATGGTGAAACCCCGTTTCCACTAAACACACACACACACACACACACACACACACACACACAAAATTAGCCGAGCGTGGTGGCGGGTGCTGTAGTCCCAGCTACTCAGGAGGCTGAGGCAGAAGAATGGCCTGAACCCGGGAGGCGGAGCTTGCAGTGAACAGAGATCGCGCCACTGCACTCTAGCCTGAGCGACAGAGCGAGACTCTCTCAAAAAAAAAAAAAAAAAAAAAAAAAGGTCTTAAAAGATCTCGGAATTCTTTCTGACAGACATCAGAAAATTGTAAGAAATAGTGCAAGCAATGCTGAATAGTGAAACTGTGTATAAGCTCTCCATATTCCCAAAAGCAAAAAAGGGCCTTCCATTTTTTTCCAGGAATGGCTATGCGGGTTACCTAGCAATCCCAAGTAATTTCTATACAAAACATGTCAGGTTTTAAAAGAGGAAGGGCCGGGCGCGGTGGCTCAAGCCTGTAATCCCAGCACTTTGGGAGGTCGAGACGGGCGGATCACAAGGTCAGGAGATCGAGACCATCCTGGCTAACACGGTGAAACCCCGTCTCTACTAAAGAATACAAAAAACTAGCCGGGCGACGAGGCGGGCGCCTGTAGTCCCAGCTACTTGGGAGGCGGAGGCAGGAGAATGGCGTGAACCTGGGAGGCGGAGCTTGCAGTGAGCTGAGATCCGGCCACCGCACTCCAGCCTGGGCGACAGAGCCAGACTCCGTCTAAAAAATAAAATAAAATAAAATAAAATAAAAGAGGAAGACACTGATTGGTAGGCAAATTTCTCATCCTTGTTATGCCTATAAATTAAAATGAATGTTTTACGTTTGAGGCCAGAAACTAGAGACCAACCTAGGCAACATGGTGAGACCCCATGTCTACAAAAATAAATTTTAAAAAATTAGCTGGGTGTTACTGCACGTGCCTGTCATCCCAGCTACTCAACAGGCGGGAGGATCACTTGAACCCAGAAGGTTGATGTTACATAGTGAGCTATGATCATACTGGGCGACAGAGTGAGGCACCATTTCTTAAAAAATACAACGGGAATTTTTTTTTTTTTTTTTTTTT
>NW_016803042.1:725346-740362 GCF_001698545.2 Rhinopithecus bieti
TTTTTTTTTTTTTCTATTTTTTAGACAGAGTCTCCCTCTGTCACCCAGGTTGGAGTGCAGTGGTGTGATCTCGGCTCCCCTCAACCTCCACCTCCCAGGTTCAAGCGATTCTCCTGCCTCAGCCTCCAGAGTAGCTGGGATTACAGGTGCCCGCCACCATGCCTGGCTAATTTCTGTATTTTTAGTAAAGGTGAGGTTTCACCACGTTGGCCAGGCTGGTCTGAACTCCTGACCTCAGGAGATCCACCCGCCTCAGGCTCCGAAAATGCTGGGCATGAGCGAGCGCACCCAGCCTAAAAAGGGATATTTTAGTTAATTTATCACATAACAGATGTTTTAAAACACCTAAACATTAATCACCATGTAAATTCAACATTTACATAATAACACAAATGTCCTTTTTCATGTAATATTTAAATGTTGAAGTCAGAATCAAACCATAATACCTAGACTCAGCTCAACTTTGTAGTATCACTTCTTAAAATTATTATGTTTCTACAAGAATAACAAACTAAAAATTGTGTATTACCTTAAAGCACTTTGAGAGTACATGAGAAAATGTTGATGGGTATAGTAAAACAGATACCTGATATAGCTTATGAACCAACAAGTGGAAGCATGTAGGAAACTACTTGGAGAAGTAACACTAACATCATAAAGTCTTAAGACATTTAGAAATCCTCCTATTAGGTGGATAAGAAAATTGAGGCCAAGACTGATAAGGCAGTCAAGATAAAGTCATACTGTATGAGGGAGACAAGATATGTACAATTCAGAGCTTCCAATGGATCTTCTTTGGTGTAATTTCCAAGGCATTATACATCTAAATAATTAACTCTTTCTTGAACACACCATCATCTAGTATAATACTGCAATGGAGTGGTGATTTTGAGAGCTACTAACCTATCTCCAACAATCACTTGCTGTCAATGGATGTTATTTTCATAAACTTTAAAAGCTGATCTTTATGAAGTGAAAGGTATAGGAATAAGACACAGCATGTTCATATACTGCGGTGGTGTCCATCTAAGGGCTCATGCTTTCCAAACCTCACCAATTCCAGCCATCATCCTCATCCAGGTCAGCTGAGGGCTGGGGGTGTCCTCTACAGTCAGGATAGGTTTTATACAGGAAGTGCTGGCACTTACACAGGCTGGAGTGAAGATGTCAAATGAGGATGTCAGCATTTTTGGTTCCCTCTCTCTAGTTCAGAAAAGTACTGCAGGAAACTTCAAAGTGACCATATGGGCTAAAACTGGAACTGTTCTGCACTGCTACTGGGAACCAGGGCCAGAAGGATCCTCATGAGTATGCTGCCTTTTGTTCTTGACCTCTTTTTCAATATTTTGGCAGTTTGGAGGGCAAAGAAAAAGAAAAGTTATATGGAATATTTTCTGATAATTTGACATTGTATATTGTAGATTTTTATATATATCTTTACAATCAACTAAACCTTTCACTATTCATTCAGAGATTACATGGATCTAGCCGTAGAAAACTGTTGCAGGGATTACACTGAAATAAAATTGCACTCATAGATGTGTGATTGTGCTGTTTTTCTGAGTTCTATGCACAGATTCTCTGCCTTCTAGATTTTACAAAATACAGATTTATCCCTACTGGCTTTAAATCAAGAGATCCTGATCAATTTACTCACACACACTTAAAATTCAGAATGGCTCTAGGAACTGCGATTTTAACCAATTTGTTACAAGCTAAAATTAGTATGCTACCCACAAAAAATTATCACATGGCTAAAATAAAGCTTCATAAAAGAGAATACACTAAGCTATTTATATTTTCCTAATACCACTATTATATTCCATATCTTGATAAAATTGAGATTATCAGTAATCATAGCAGTATACTTAACTTGCTATGTGCTCTCCTCATAACAACTTCAACAAAAAGTCATTATTAGGTGTTGAAACTGAGAAAATCTACACATCATCTATAACTGAGAAAGTAACTTTCCAGATAGTAAATGGCAGGTCTGCAATGCAAATCCTCAACTATTTAAACTTCAAAACCTGATTCTAAAGTGCAGAATGTCTGCTTATCCTCCCAAAGTTTGTCAAAATTATTAACCTGGGATGAAATAAAAACTTTTACAATGTATCTTCGTTTTCTTGTATTTTCCCCTCAAACTCAAAACTTAAAAACTTTTATGCCTGGTAAAGTTCCTCTTTCTACCTCATGTGATTCTTTGCATAACTAAATTCCTGAAAACTCTGCATTTAATCTACTTGTAAGCAAATCATTTTATATATAATCTGGAATAGTGGGATCATTTTAGAGTAACATATCTTGCAGTCCTACAGTCCGCTCAGGAAGAGTTGCTTGATCTTAATTTGCTTATTCGCTGTACAAATGAGAAGAACACATTTGTAACTTCAAGGTCACTTCGAGCCAGAAATAGAATTTTGGTTTAAGGTCTGGTTGCTAAACCACACTTCCGCTGCAATGGTAAGCTACCATTGCTAAGCTGGTCACTAAGAAATAGAAAACAAGAAGTATGGGATATTCAAAATACTTTTCATGCCAGAATTTCTCCTTTCCCTACCCATCTGTCTCTGTTTTGCCCATCTCCTAAATATGCTATATTGTGATTACGGAAAAAGACAGCAACTACTTTGGCAGATAAGGAAAAACACCTTATTCCTATTTCAAACATGAAGCAAATACTTCATTTCCTTTGTTCATTAAAATACAGAATGTGGCCTTGAAAGTCATGGCACTTTTTAAAAAAATGCTTGTTAAATTTATTTATTCTATTTAATCTTACTGGTATAGACCATTATTTTGATTTATAAATTTGAGACTGTTCTCTAAGAAATGTGTAGGTACCAAGACATGTGACAATTGGCACTACTGTAGAGGGTTTTATCTAAAGCAGACTGCCCAATTGAACTTTACGCAATAATGGAAAGTTCTATAATTATGGTATATAATAAGGTGGCCACGTGAGCACTTGAAACATGGTTTGTGTGATCAAGGAACTGAAATTAACTTTTATTCTTTTATTTCAATTAACTTAGTTGTTTTTTTGTTTTTTGTTTTTTTTTTTTTTTGAGATAATCTCGCTCTGTCACCCAGGCTGGAGTATAGTGGCATGATCTTGGCTCACTGCAAACCTCTGCCTCCCAGGTTCAAGAGATCCTCCCACCTCAGCCTCCCAAGTAGCTAGGACTACAGGTGCACACTACCACACCCAGCTAATTTATATATTTTTAGTAGAGACAAGGTTTCACCATGTTGGCAAGGCTGGTCTCGAACTCCTGACCTCAAGTGATCTGCCCACCTGGGCCTCCCGAAATGCTGGGATTATAGGCGGGAGCCACCACGCCTGGCCTGATGTTTTTGTTGTTGTAGTTGTTGTTGCTTTTGAGATGGAGTCTCACTCTGTCACCCAGGCTGGAGTACAATGGCATGATCTCGGCTCACTGCAACCTCCAGCTCCTGGGTTCAAGCAATTCTCCTGCCCCAGCCTACCGAGTAGCTAGGATTACACGTGCAAGCCACCACGCCCACCTAATTTTTGTATTTTTAGTAGAGACGGGATTTCACCATGTTGGTCAGGCTAGTCTCGAACTCCTGACCTTGTGATCCACCTGCCTCGGCCTCCCAAAGTGCTGGGATTACAGGCATGAGCCACCGCACCTGGCTGATGTTAATTTTTAAAGCAATCTGTGGCTAGTGGGCAGCATAGGTCTAAAGTCTGGATATATCTTTTAGCTTTTTATTTTGAAATACTTACAGACTCATAGGAAGTTGCAAAAACATGACAGAGAGGTCCCGTGTACCATTCACCCAGTTTCCTTTGATCATTACATCTTGTAAGACCATAACACAATATGAAAACTAGAACACTCGCATTGCTACAATGTAGTTAGTTCTATACCACTTTGTCACTTGTATAGATTTGTGTAATCATCACCACAGTTAAAATACAGACAATCATTCCAACAGAGTTCCCTGGAACTACCTCTTTAGTCACACCCAGTGCCCTGCTCCCCAGTATCCTTAACACTTGGCAACTACTAACCTGTTCTCCAACTCTGCCATTTTGTCACTTACAGAATGTTTCTTATATAAACGGAATCACACAGTATGCAACTTTTTGAGATTACCTTTTTGCACTCCACATAATGCCCTTGACAGTCATTCAAGTTCTTGCAGGTAACAATCTCACATTCCTTTGTTCTGCTGCACAGAATTCCACTGTGTGGATGTACCACAGTTAGTTTAGCTATTCATGTATTAAAGAACATTTTGGTGGGAAAGGTGGCTCACGCCTGTAATCTCAGCACTTCGGGAGGCTGAGGCAGGCAGATCACCTGAGGTCAGGAGTTTGAGGCCAGCCAGGCCAACATGGTAAAACACAGTCTCTAATAAAAATACAAAAATTAGCTGTGCATGGTGGTGCACCCCTCTAATCACAGCTACTTGGGAGGGTGAAGCAGGAGAATCGCTTGAACCTGGGAGGCAGAGGTTTCAGTGAGCCGAGATCGCACCACTGCACTCCAGCCTGCATGATAGATCAAGACTCTGACTCAAAAAAAAAAAAAAATTCATTGTTCATAGGTTTTGGCTATTACAAATAAAACTGGTATGGGCATTCATGTACAACTTTTTTGTGTGGCTCTAACATTTCATTTCTCTGGAATAAATGCCCAGAAGTATAACTGCGAGGTCTTATGATAAGTGTTCACATGTGCTTATCTCGTTTGTCTTCTGTACATGCTTTGTGGGGAAACATGTCATTATGTTGTTTGCCATTTTCTAATTAATTGATTTTTTTTTTACCATTGAGTTTTGAGGTCTGTTTAAATAGTCTAGACAGAATGTTTCGTCAACTACAGAGTTTCCAAGTGGTTTTTTTCCCAGGTTAAACTTTGTCTTTTCTACCTTTTAACACAGACTTTTGCAAAGCAAAAGCCTTTCCTTTCAATCAAATTCGATTTATCAACTTTTTTTGATGGATTATGCTTTTGGTGTCATGGCTAAGAACTTTCTATCAGATTTTCTCCTATGTTTTCTTTAGAACGTATTACAGTATTACTTTAGAAAATATTACAGTTTTGGCTGGGCACGGTGGCTCACGCCTGTAATCCTAGCACTTTGGGAGGCTGAGGTGGATGGATCATGAGGTCAAGAGATCAAGACCATCCTGGCCAACATGGTGAAACCCAATCTCTACTAAAAATACAAAAATTAGCTGGGTGTGGCGGCACGAGCCTGTAATCCCAGCTACTCGGGAGGCTGAGGCAGGAGAATCGCTTGAACACGGGAGGTGAAGGTTGCAGTGAGCCAAGATCGCGCCACTGCACATCAGACTGGTGACAAAGTGAGACTCTGTTTCAAAAAAAAAAAAAGTATTACAGTTTTATGTTTAACATTTTAATAAATGATCTATTTTGGGCTAATTTTTATGTAGGGGCTGAGGTATTTTTATTTTTTTGTCCACAGACATCCAACTGCTCTATAACCATTTATTAAAAAGATCATCCTTCCTCAACTGTAATACTTTTGCACCTTTGTCAAAGACCAGCTGGCTGTACTTATGCACGCCTATTTCTGGGTTCTATATTCTGTTTCCTCTATTTGTCTATCTCTCTTCCATTATCACAGTCTTGAAGATTGTAGTGACATAATAAATCCTAAAAGTGAGTAGAGTGATCCCACATACATTTTCCTTTTTCATAACTGTTTACTATACTAGTTACTTTGCCTTTTTCTCCCTGCAGACAGGGTCTCATTCTGTCACCCAAGCTGGAGAACAATGGCACAATCTTGGCTCCCTGTAGCCAGTCTCCTGGGCTCAAGCAATGCTCTTGCTTCAGCCTCCTGAGTAGCTGGGACTATAGCCACCACACTTGGCTAACTTTTGTATTTTTGTAGAAACAAAGTCTCCCCATGTTACCCCAGGCTGGTCTCAAACTCCTGGACTCAAGTTATCTGCCTGCATTGGCCTTCCAAAGCACTGGGATTACAGGATGAGCCACCACACCAAGCCTGGCTTTTTGTGTGTGTGTGTGTGAAAATACAGACCTCTCACTGCTGGGCTAATTAAGGAATATAATCAGAAAGTTATGTACCTACCCAGGGGAAATAAAGGATAATTTAAAAATTATATGTAAGAATACATTCTTAACAACAGGAGTTTAAAATAGTAAGAACTCATGGGAGGCTGAGGTAGGAGGACTGCTTAAGGCCAGAAGTTTGAGACCAGCCTGGGCAACACAGCGAGACCCCATCTCTATTAAAAATAAAATAGAACACAGCAAGTTTTACAAAACTTTAGTCATATGACTATACTTTAGCCATATTTAATAGGAAATGAAACAATATTAAATATGACTAAAGTATAGTTCTAAGGCAAGAGCACCAAAAAAACTCAGAGACCTCCTCAAAGAGCACAAGTATATAATCCAAGCCTTCAGAAAACTACATTCAGCTTTCAAATCTGACTGAAAAATTGTGAAGACTGAAGACCAAGGAGCCAATTACAGTGAACATTTCTGTTTCTCCTCTGTGTCTCCTAGTTAACATTTTACTAGTTCACATATAATAATTGCTTGACGGATTAATAAGTATCTAGCATATCCCAAAGCAAACGGAGCTATAATTTGCGCAGATACAGAAGGAAATAACCTCTAGAAACCAAGAGTGTGGGCATTGTTGTTGAAACAGTTGGTAATGGTATCGTGCCACAGAAGTTTGACACTAGGATGGGGAATATCAAGGAGCTGGAAGGATTCCTCATGCAGATTCATATGATACGGATCATAATTGTGATCATGCCTCAGCCACGCTACCCATAAGATCATTCCTAAATATGTTACTCCACCAGACTTGGTAAGGTATGAGGAGGATGGAAGATTAAAACATAAATAGAAGAACAAAGAAGAGAGAAAAAGGAGGAAACACAAAATCAGTCACACTTGCAAACTACTCAGGTGTGGCAGAGTAAAACTGCAAGCAACTAAGGGAAGCTTGTGCTATCCCAAACATTTTCACAATCATAATGAAGAAAAAATATTCAAGTTATTTCAATACTTAACAAGAAGTCAGGCACAATGGCTCACATCTGTAAGCCCAGCACTTTGCGAGGCCAAGATGGGCAGATCACCTGATGTCAGGATATCAAGACCAGCTTGGCCAACATGGTGAAACCCTATCTGTACAAAAAATTAGCCGGGTGTGGTGGCATACACCTGTGGTTTCAGCTACTCGGGATGCTGAGGCATGAGAATTGCTTTAATCTGGGAGATGGAGGCTGCAGTGAAAGTCGAGATCGGGGCACTGCACTTCAGCCTGGGCAACAGACTGAGACTCTGTCTCATTAAAAAACACAATCACGTTGAAGAAAAATGTTTAAGTTATTTCAATACTTACCAACAACTTACGGATGCTATCAAGAAAATGTATAACCAGAAACAAAAGCATTAAATCAAAAGTACAACAATATGATAAAAAACAAAATAAAGGTCAAAGACTTAATACTAATCAGATTCTATGAAAGATGGATATAAACTCTGTTGAATCACCGTTGTCACAGGGCATTAATTTGATATTTTTTTTCTAAACAGAACTCCAAATAAGACATGGAGAAATTTACTAGTCTAAGTGCTTAACAAATTCAGGAAGCCATTTACTATCCTGTATGAGCAAACCTAATAGATGACTCGGGTGAACAAGCAAAGGCAGAGGCAACCTCTGCTGCCATCTGTTTTGTCATCTCCCACCAATCTACAAACAGCTGCACCACAAAAGTTCCAAGTGATAGAAAGCCCTGGGCTTCTGTCATCCCATTATTCCCTCTTTGGTTTACCACAATCATTTCCACAATGCATCCAGATTATGCCTTTCATTGTTCATAACTCTTAAAGAGCATCTGGTTGCTATTTTGAGGAGGGGAGTGTGTGGAAGGGGACTCTTTTCTCTACATTGAGTAGTGTATAAGGCAAGCTTTATTTTAAAACAATATACAGTTCACTGGTAAGATCAAGTAAGATGTATAAATGCATTCACACTTCCCTGTCACACACAAACTCTGACACAACCAATGGTGCTGGAGAGTGTTACTCTGTTGGCAAGGAACTTAAAATGACTTCTGTCCATCTGTGAAATATACCATTTAAAATTTCTTCCAATGGTGCTTACTTCGGCAGCACATATACTAAAATTGGAATGACACAGAGAAGAATACAAGGATGACATGCAAATTCGTGAAGTGTTCCATATTAAAATAAAATTTCAACAAACTGATATCAAGAGAGGCTCTTTATATGGAAAGGTTTTCTTGCTACCTTCTTCCAGATCTTCAAGGGTTTTTTCTTTTTTTGAGATGGAGTCTCACTCTAATCACCTAGGCTGGAGTGCAGTGCATGATCGCAGCTCACTACAACTTCTGCCTCCTAGGTTCAAGCGATTCTCCTGTTTCAGCCTCCTGAATAGCTGGGATTACAGGCACCCGCCACCATGCCCGGCTAATTTTCGTACTTTTAGTAGAGAAAGGATTTTGCCATGTTGGCCAGGATGGTCCTGAACTCCTGACCTCAGGTGATCCGCCTGCCTTGGCCTCCCAACGTGCTGGGATTACAGGCATGAGCCACGCGCCTGGCCAGATCTTCAAGTTTTTCAAGTAGTAAACAATTACTTTTCACCAACTCATAACCTTAAGCCAAGAGTGTCTTCTGTCACTACCCCCACTAAGAGATGGGGTATATTTCTCCACCTCCTTGAATCTGAGCTAGGTATATGACTGCTTTGTCCAGCAGAAAAGACCAGAAATTCCACTGTATACCAATTGTGAGCTTAATGTTTAAGAGTCCAGGCAACTTCTTTTTTGTTTGTTTTTTTTTAAATTAGAAACAGGTTCTCACTGTTACCTGGGCTGGCTTCAAATGATCCATTCACTTCAGCCTCCTGAGTAGCTGGTATTACAGGCACCATAACCCTCCACCTAGCTAGAGGTACGGCAACTTCTGCTTCCTGCTTTTTGGAGTCTAGCTGCCACGTTGTGAGAAGGTCTAAGCAGCAACATGCATCAGGAAGGGCTGTGTGGAGTAGAATTAAGGCCCTAGATGACAATCCCAACTAAAACCTCAGGTGGTAGGACCAACTTGACAGTCATATAATTAAGGTATCTTGGAAATAAATCAAATCAAGCCACCCAAGCTGACAGCACACAGATCAGAGATGTGCCATTCCTACCAAACTCTGGTCAAACTGCAAGACCATGCTCAAGAAAATACTTGTTTTAAGCCATTAAATTTTGAAATTATTAATTATGTAACAATAGATAACCAAAATAAAATTTGGTATCAGAAATGAGGCTCTGCTGTAACAAAAACTCAAAATATGTACCGGTTTTGGGTCCAGGTGGTAAACAACAGCTAGAAGATTATTCGTAAAGATTTGAAAAACAGTATAGATATGTTACTGGTGGCTGAAGAAATGAAGACCTAAGAAAAAGCAGCAGACCCCTTTCATACAGTAATATGGAGGACAGAAAGGGTCCCTAATGAACTCATGGACCCAACTAAGGAGAATTCCAAGAATGTCAAAAGTGCCAACTGGCTTGTTTTTAGCTGCCTATAATAAAATACAGGAGTAGTAAGATGAATTTAAAAGGAACTGTTTGGTTCCTTTTAAGCAGAATTCAGAGGAAATATAAAGAAGTTGGACTTCATGTGTTAAAAAATAAAACAATTCCTCTTTTCAGCAGCAGCTAAGCTTGAAATCACTCAAAATAAGAAATGGCCTTAGGGCAAAGATCAAATCCAGTGCTACCAGTAGAGCCTCTAGGATGTGGTGGTAAGACCCTTTTTTGAGACCTCATGAAGATGTTAGGTGGTTGCTCATGGACTTTCTGTTAGACCAGTGATTCTAAAAGTTCATATGCATCAGACTCAGCTGGAGATTTTATTAAAACCTAGATTGCTGGGCTGGATCATCACAGTTTTTCACCTAGCAAGTCTGGATGCAGACTTCAACTGTAAGTTCCCAGGTGATACAAATGCTGCTGGTACAGACACCCATGCTTTTGGAATCACATAGCTAGACCAAAAGGCTTTAAAGAATCTTAAGTGGGTGCTTTGAGTACCAACTAAACCAGACAGTAGAGCTTTTGACAATAAAAGGTTATTTTCACATGACAGTCTGATACAAAGGCAGTCCAAGGTAAAGAAAGCCCTATCTTGAAAAGATTTGTAGGGGTATTTTTTATCTAATATTGTGAACGCCTAAAAGATCTATGGTAAAACCCAAAAGGCATTTCAGAGAAATACACCAGTGGAAACACCACCAGCTTGGACTAATAGAGCCAGTTAAAAATGAAAAATACTAGCACCCCTATTCAGACAGGAAGAGGCCAAAAATCATGGGCCATTTCTCGTAGAAAAGAAAGAATCAGAAGACAGCCAAGAGCCTAGGGATGGAGATGAGGGCCAAAGAGAGGCACCCGGTGGTGAACTAGTTCCTCAGCAAGGATATAGATCAAGCTAAATGTCAGAACTGCTATGTACCAGTCACGGCCATGTGTCTCCCAGTCACATCTGCTGCTTTTTTCTTCTTAAATAAGTTTACAATGGCAAGGATTTTACTATATTCACAGATATATACACCCACCATCAATTTTAGACCTTTTTCATCACACCAAAAATAAATTTGTTTTTAATTTGGAGATAGGGTCTGGCTTTGTCACCCAGGCTGGAGCACAGCCTGAGGCTCACTGCAGCCTCAACCTCCTGGGCTCAAGTGATCCTCCTGCCTCAGCCTCGGAGTAGCTGGGACTACAGGCACGCGACACCATGCCTGACAAATTTTTGTATTTTTTGTAGAAATGGGGTTTCGCCATGTTGTCCAGGCTACTCTCACTCCTGGATTCAAGCAATCTACCCACCTTGGCCTCCCAAAGTGCTAGGATTACAGACATGAGCCACCTCTCTCAGCCCAAAAAAGTTATACCTTTTAGCTATCACCTTCCCCCATTCCAGCCCTCCCAGCCTAAGCAACGCTAATCTTTCTGTCTATAGATTTGGCTGTTTGGGACGTTTCATATACATGGAAGCACACAATATGTGGTCTTCTGTGACTGGATTCTTTCACTTAGCACATTTTTAAGATTCATCCATGTTGTAGGTAGGAGTACTTTATTCTTTCATATGGCCAAAAAAATTCTATCATACAGGCATATCACTTTTTATTTATCCATTCATCAGCTGGACATTTGAGTTGTTTCCACCTTTCGGCTATTATATTGCAACTATAAACATTTATGTACAATGTTTTCTGTGGAACTAAGGTTTCATTGCTTTTGAGTATATGCTTAGGTACAGAATTGCTGGATCATATGGCAACTCTATGTTTAACCTTCAAAGAACTACCCAGACTGTTTTCCAAAGCAACTGTACCATTTTACATTTCTACCAGCAGTGTGTCAGGGCTCTGATTTCTCCACAGCCCCAATACTTTTTTTTTTTTTTGAGACGGAGTCTCGCACTGTTGCCCAGGCTGGAGTGCAGTGGCCGGATCTCAGTTCACTGCAACCTCCGCCTCCCAGGTTCATGCCATTCTCCTGCCTCAGCCTCCCAAGTAGCTGGCACTACAGGTGCCCGCCACCATGCCCGGCTAATTTTTTGTATTTTTTAGTAGAGACGGGGTTTCACCGTGTTAGCCAGGATGGTCTCAGTCTCCTGACCTCGTGATCTGCCCACCTCAGCCTCCCAAAGTGCTGGGATTACAGGCATTGGCCACCGCGCCCGGCCCACAGCCCCTAATACCTTTTTGAAGAGGAATATCTGATGCAATTTTCCTGTCCCTGTCTTACCATTATATGTTGGGGTGGAAAGTGGGGAAGAAGGGAAAATAACATGTCCTTTTAGTTCATAGGTCTTCGGTTTGAGATGAACTGCACGCAAGGAGCCTCACCTGTGATTTAGAGGATGAGATCCTAGACCTGTCGAGCTGATGTAGTAATGGAGTGAGTGAGAGACTTGTGTGGGCTGCTCTATCATGCATGTGTGAAGGGCCAGAGAGAGCACACTCTGGTCAGTGGTTATTTTCGTGATCATCCCCAATGAACTACATGTCTAGGTGCTCACATCTTTGTTTAGTCCCTTCCCACATTGATGTAGGCTGGGCCTATTACTGCCTTGACCATTAACATATGGCAGAAATGATGCTGTCCCGGTTCTGGGCCTAGTCCTTAATTGTGTAGGGTAGCATCCACTGCCTCCCTGTTGGAATCCAGATACAACTCCACAAGTGACCCAAGCATCCACCAGGTCCCAGCTGAGCACCCATCCAAGTCTCAGAGGAACACAGCCATTCCAGCACCTAGCCAACACCACATGAACCAAAAGAACAGCTTGATCAGCCCACTGAATCATGAGACGTAATAAATCACTAGTTGAAGCTACTAAGCTTTAGAGTGGTTTATTACACTGCAATAAATAGCCAAAACAGAGATCCCCTTTGGGTGGGCTTCTGAAGAGATGTAATGTGGAATAAACCTTTTCTTTCTTCTGAAAAATCTAATGCATTACATCTATGATCAATTCAACAACATTTAAACAAAGGAAACATAGCTTCTAAGTCTCAGGAGGCTTTTCTAGAGTACATATTAGCCACGGTTCTCCAGAGACACATAACGAATAGGATATAGATCAGATAGAGAGAGATGGATGGATGAGAGGGAATTCATTAGGGAAATTGACTCATGTGATTATGGAGGCTCAGAAGTCCCACAACTGGCCATTTGCAAGCTGGAGGCCCAGGGATGCCAGTGCCCAGCTCAGTTGAAGCCTAAAAGCCTCAGAACCAAGGAAGGCAATGATGTAATTCTCAGTCTGAGGCCAAAGACCTGAGAACTTGGTGTGGGCGTTGGGGGAAAGGTTGGCAGGCCCCTAATTAGTCCAAAGGCCAAAGAGCCTGGGGTTCTGATGTCCAAGGACAGGAAAAGAATGGAAAGACAGAGAAAGAGAAACATCTAAAATTAACCATCACAGGGTCTAAACAATTAATAACAAATATTTAAAGTTTCCATTTTCAGCAGAAAACAACAAGCAGCTATGGAGGCCACCAGGGAAGAGCACCCAAGGATGGGACATGTCAGCATTAGCTGACATTTCTTGATGGCAGACCAGAATACAGCCCAATCTAAGGCAAGGCCCTGTGTATCATTAAATTCACAAGAGAATGTGGAAATGAGCAAGGACTACACAGACACCAAACAATTGGTGGGAAGAGCCAAGGAAACCCTCAAAGCAGGCCGGCCATGGTGGCTCACGCCTGTAATCCCAGTACTTTGGAAGGCCGAGGAGGCCGGATTATCTGAGGTCAGGAGTTCGAGACCAGCGAGGCCAACATGATAAAACCGTCTCTCTACCAAAATACAAAAATTAGCCAGGTGCGGTGGTGTGCACCTGTGCTCCCAGATACTAGGGAGGCTGAGGCAGGAGAATCGCTTGAACCTGGGAGGCAGAGGTTGCAATGAGCCAAGATCAAGCCACTGCACTCCAGCCTAGGCAACAGAGCAAGACTCCATCTCAAAAAAAAAAAAAAGAAAACAGAAACCTTCAAAGCAGTCAGAAGGGTTAAGAAACCAGTTCTTCTGAAACCTGTCATAGCAACCAGCGAATACTCTGGCATCAATACCTCCAGCAAAAACTTGTAAGCTCTGCTTTTTTGTACTGAGGCAGATACTTCCTTCTGCCTGCTCCTTTGGATTTAGGAGCCCTCACATGTCTGATCCAATCACCCTGTCTTTTGGTCCATCTCAGGGAGGGTCAAGATGGCACATAGGGAACTTGGAGGCTTTCTGAAACTCTGGAAGAGGTATAGCAACTCCTTCATAAGGTTGTAGAATTATTCTAATTCGTTCAGGATAATTATTAGAAAACTTCTAGACACATAGTAAAATGTGAATATATTATACTATTAAATTACTACGTATTTGTTCAGTGACAAGTGTATCTGCTCTAAAAATGGTGACTTTCAAGAAAAAAATGTTTTTAAATAAAATATTATC
The DNA here is from genome assembly GCF_001698545.2 of Rhinopithecus bieti. Taxonomy (NCBI): domain Eukaryota; kingdom Metazoa; phylum Chordata; class Mammalia; order Primates; family Cercopithecidae; genus Rhinopithecus; species Rhinopithecus bieti. The sequence goes on from NW_016803042.1 coordinate 739,385, forward strand.
AACCCACAGGTTTATTAATAGAAAATTGGTTAGGCCAGACGCAGTGGCTCACGACTGTAATCCCAGCACTTTGGGAGGCCGAGGTGGGTGGATCATCTAAAGTTGGGAGTTCAAGACCAGCCTGACCAATACAGAGAAACGCCATCTCTATAAAAATACAAAATTAGCCAGTCATGGTGCCACATGCCTTAATCCCAGCTACTTGGGAGGCTGAGGCAGGAGAATTGCTTGAACCTGGGAGGCAAAGGTTGTGGTGAGATGAGATCATGCCATTGCACTCTAGCCTGGGCAACAAGAGTGAAACTCCGTCTCAAAAAAAAAAAAAGAAGAAAAAGAGAATTGGTTTAAATGAACTGTAGTCTAGGTATAGAGTGAAATACTATGTTGTCTTTAAAAAGATAGCAAATGCCTGGACGCGGTGGCTCACGCCTGTAATCTCAGCACTTTGGGAGGCTGGGGCGGGTAGACTGCCTGAGGTCAGGAGTTTGAGACCAGCCTGGCTAACATGGTGAAACCCCGTCTCTACTAAAAATACAAAAAAATTAGCCAGGCATGGTGGCGCACACCTGTAGTCCCAGCTACCTGGGAGGCTGAGGCAGGAGAATTCCTTGAACCCAGGAGGCAGAGGTTGCAGTAAGCTGAGATCACGCCACTGCACTCCAGCCTGGGCTACAGAGCAAGACTCCATCTCAATAAATAAATAAATAAATAAATAAATAAATAAATAAATAAATAAATAAAAAAGATAGCAAGTTAGGGAATTTTAAAAGATTTCTGTGGAAATTTTCTAATATATATAAATAAAACAAGTTGGATAAACAGTATAATTCCATTTAAAGAATAAGTATATACTGTTAATATATATATTTTAAAAATCTGATAGAAACCACCAGAATAGGCCGGGCTCATGCCTGTAATCCCAGCACTTTGGGAGGCTGAGGAGGGTGGATTATCTGAGGTCAGGAGTTTGAGACCAGC